>NW_027189225.1:155207-194100 GCF_040958095.1 Procambarus clarkii | reverse complement strand
TTTACCTTCATTCTTATTTCTTAACTAATGTAAGAGGGAGCCTTTTGTTTGATAGTTTTCATTAACTTTCATGACATTTATGAAACAAAATTAATGACATTCATAAACTATTGGGTCCATTACCTCCCAGCTATCACCTGTAGCCAAGTCTGCAAATGGCTATTGCAAATAAATGCAAATATGACAATGGGATTTGTTTCTCGGACAGTCAGTAATAAATCACCTAGTGCTATATTTTGCAGCCATACCTTGCTCCATTTACATTATCCTGCACGGTTTTTGTCCAATTGTATACAATTAATAAATTTTCTGGTATTCGTGGCGATTGTGCAGGCGGGTTGCGAAAGGGATCAGGGGATATAAGAGATATAATTAGCAAGAATTTAAATCATAACAAAAATATTAGTAAAAAGTCAAATAGGACACTAGGATTAATTAATCGTAGCCTTAGTATTAAGAAACCTGGTGTTGTTCTTCAGCTATATATTACTACTGTTAGGCACCCTGTAGATTATGCAGTTCAGATCGTAACAACATACTATGGAATGGATATTAATTTACTAGAACGTGTCCAGCGTAGGATGACGAAGGTATTCTCGCAAAATAGAAATCTGGCATAGTAAAAAAGATTGACGAAGCTTAAATTACATTATATGGAAAGGCGAAGAATTAGGGTTGACATGATAGGATGTACAAGTGGGCTAATGGACATAGCAAAGGGATTATTAATAGGGTATTAAAAGTCTCAACACACACAGACGAGGAGTAACAAAAACTTGGTTGAAATATGTTGACTGAACCTCACACTGGAAAGTGATGGAACGACGAAGTTCCGGTCCGTCTTGGGACCAGTCACAATTCGATCAACACAAGGCAAAACATGAACAAATGGGTATAAATTTGAAAAGTTTAAATTTAGAAATGGCCTGGGTAAATGTTGGTTTGGTAACAGTGTACACAATTCGAAGGGCAAATTACCGCATAGCATAACAGTTGAAGGATCTCTTGATTGTTTCAAGCGTAGGTTTTTATATATATGTGAAATGGGGTTGGGTGGATAGTAAATAGGAACTTCTTCGACGGCGATGCCATCTGTTTTTACCTTCATTCCTACTGTTCATATGAATGGACATTCGTATGAACATAGGAATGTTCATATGAAACAAAAAGGGATATTAATAGGGTATTAAAAGTATCAACGCATAATAAAACTCAAAACAATGAATATAAACTGGATAACTATAGATATGGGAATGTTCTGGGTAAATACAGATTCGGTAACAGGACTGTCGATTTGTGGACCCTATTACCGCAAAACATAGGGGGATATTAATAATAGTATTAAAAGTGTCAACACAAGACATAACACGAAACAATGAGTATAAATTGGATAAGATTAGATTTATAATAGACATGGGTAAATACTGGTTCGGTAACAGAGTTGTTGATTTGTAGAACCAATTACCGCCCACTGTGGTGGAGGTGGGGTCCTTCAATTGTTTCAAGAGTGGGATGGACATGTATATGAGTGGGATTGGGTGGTTTATATATAGCAGTTGCCTTGTATTGGCCAATAGGCCTTCTGCAGTCACCTTCTTATGTTCTTAACTGTTGCACCAACAGAATCTCATTCTTGCTCTAATGATCCATTTGTGAAGATGTGAGTGGTTGTTTGTGTTGAGATATTTTCCATCAATAGCATGTTGATGTTGTCTCACAATCGACTACTATAACAAAATTTATCATAGTACGGGCTATTGCGTGCTGTAGTGGCTCAGTGATATATCCATTTATTTCAGATAATAGGCAAAAACTCCATGTCACCAAACTTTACCTGATATGATTTAGCTCATAAGGCGCCGAACCAACTCAGACCCTCACTTGCTTCCCCAGTTTCTTTCCTGGTCGTGCTGTTTGTTTACGCTCGTCCGTTGTTGTAACCATGGCAAAGACTAATCCATTTGAGAAGAGTTACTTCTCACCCCGCAAGATTCAGATGAGAGAGCAAAATACAATTCTGAAGCTCTCCACCGCCAAAATTTCCAAACTCAGGCGCAGAAATACGTCCTTGCATCGATATGTTATGTTGAAGAACCTCAAGAAACGGGTGGAGCAGGAGTTAACGAGAAACAGGTTAGAATATATGGAAGAATTATTTAACGGTAAGTTCTCCCCTTAGCTTCTTCCTCCTGCTGACCATATGGTTTGTTATAAAAAGGATCTGGGTTGTATGGGCCAATAGGCCTTCAACATTTACCTTCATTCTTATGTTCTTAACTAATGTAAGAGCGGAGCCTTTTGTTTGATAGTTTCATTAACTTTCATGACATTTATGAAACAAAATTAATGACATTCATAAACTATTGGGTCCATTACCTCCCAGTATCACCTGTAGCCAAGTCTGCAAATGGCTATTGCAAATAAATGCAAATATGACAATGGGATTTGTTTCTCGGACAGTCAGTAATAAATCACCTAGTGCTATATTTTGCAGCCATACCTTGCTCCATTTACATTATCCTGCACGGTTTTTGTCCCAATTGTATACAACTAATAAATTTTCTGGTATTCGTTGCGATTGCGCAGGCGGGTTGCGAAAGGGATCAGGGGGATATAAGAGATATAATTAGCAAGAATTTAAAATCAAAACAAAAATATTAGTAAAAAGTCAAATAGGACACTAGGATTAATTAATCGTAGCCTTAGTATTAAGAAACCTGGTGTTGTTCTTCAGCTATATATTACTACTGTTAGGCACCCTGTAGATTATGCAGTTCAGATCGTAACAACATACTATGGAATGGATATTAATTTACTAGAACGTGTCCAGCGTAGGATGACGAAGGTATTCTCGCAAAATAGAAATCTGGCATAGTAAAAAAGAATTGACGAAGCTTAAATTACATTATATGGAAAGGCGAAGAATTAGGGTTGACATGATAGGGATGTACAAGTGGGCTAATGGACATAGCAAAGGGATTATTAATAGGGTATTAAAAGTCTCAACACACACAGACGAGGAGTAACAAAAACTTGGTTGAAATATGTTGACTGAACCTCACACTGGAAAGTGATGGAACGACGAAGTTCCGGTCCGTCTTGGACCAGTCACAATTCGATCAACACAAGGCAAAACATGAACAAATGGGTATAAATTTGAAAAGTTTAAATTTAGAAATGGCCTGGGTAAATGTTGGTTTGGTAACAGTGTACACAATTCGAAGGGCAAATTACCGCATAGCATAAGCAGTTGAAGGATCTCTTGATTGTTTCAAGCGTAGGTTTTTATATATATGTGAATGGGGTTGGGTGGATATAAATAGGAACTTCTTCGACGGCGATGCCATCTGTTTTTACCTTCATTCCTATGTTCATATGAATGGACATTCGTATGAACATAGGAATGTTCATATGAACAAAAAGGGATATTAATAGGGTATTAAAAGTATCAACGCATAATAAAACTCAAAACAATGAATATAAACTGGATAACTATAGATATGGGAATGTTCTGGGTAAATACAGATTCGGTAACAGGACTGTCCGATTTGTGGACCCTATTACCGCAAAACATAGGGGGATATTAATAATAGTATTAAAAGTGTCAACACAAGACATAACACGAAACAATGAGTATAAATTGGATAAGATTAGATTTATAATAGACATGGGTAAATACTGGTTCGGTAACAGAGTTGTTGATTTGTAGAACCAATTACCGCCCACTGTGGTGGAGGTGGGGTCCTTCAATTGTTTCAAGAGTGGGATGGACATGTATATGAGTGGGATTGGGTGGTTTATATATAGCAGTTGCCTTGTATTGGCCAATAGGCCTTCTGGAGTCACCTTCTTATGTTCTTAACTGTTGCACCAACAGAATCTCATTCTTGCTCTAATGATCCATTTGTGAAGATGTGAGTGGTTGTTTGTGTTGAGATATTTTCCATCAATAGCATGTTGATGTTGTCTCACAATCGACTACTATAACAAAATTTATCATAGTACGGGCTATTGCGTGCTGTAGTGGCTCAGTGATATATCCATTTATTTCAGATAATAGGCAAAAAACTCCATGTCACCAGACTTCACCTGATATGATTTAGCTCATAAGGCGCCGAACCAACTCAGACCCTCACTTGCTTCCCCAGTTCTTTCCTGGTCGTGCTGTTTGTTTACGCTCGTCCGTTGTTGTAACCATGGCAAAGACTAATCCATTTGAGAAGAGTTACTTCTCACCCCGCAAGATTCAGATGAGAGAGCAAAATACAATTCTAAAGCTCTCCACCGCCAAAATTTCCAAACTCAGGCGCAGAAATACGTCCTTGCATCGATATGTTATGTTGAAGAACCTCAAGAAACGGGTGGAGCAGGAGTTAACGAGAAACAGGTTAGAATATATGGAAGAATTATTTAACGGTAAGTTCTCCCCTTAGCTTCTTCCTCCTGCTGACCATATGGTTTGTTATAAAAAGGATCTGGGTTGTATGGGCCAATAGGCCTTCAACATTTACCTTCATTCTTATGTTCTTAACTAATGTAAGAGCGGAGCCTTTTGTTTGATAGTTTCATTAACTTTCATGACATTTATGAAATAAAATTAATGACATTCATAAACTATTGGGTCCATTACCTCCCAGTATCACCTGTAGCCAAGTCTGCAAATGGCTATTGCAAATAAATGCAAATATGACAATGGGATTTGTTTCTCGGACAGTCAGTAATAAATCACCTAGTGCTATATTTTGCAGCCATACCTTGCTCCATTTACATTATCCTGCACGGTTTTTGTCCCAATTGTATACAATTAATAAATTTTCTGGTATTCGTTGCGATTGCTGCAGGCGGGTTGCGAAAGGGATCAGGGGGATATAAGAGATATAATTAGCAAGAATTTAAAATCAAACAAAAATATTAGTAAAAAGTCAAATAGGACACTAGGATTAATTAATCGTAGCCTTAGTATTAAGAAACCTGGTGTTGTTCTTCAGCTATATATTACTACTGTTAGGCACCCTGTAGATTATGCAGTTCAGATCGTAACAACATACTATGGAATGGATATTAATTTACTAGAACGTGTCCAGCGTAGGATGACGAAGGTATTCTCGCAAAATAGAAATCTGGCATAGTAAAAAAGATTGACGAAGCTTAAATTACATTATATGGAAAGGCGAAGAATTAGGGTTGACATGATAGGGATGTACAAGTTGGCTAATGGACATAGCAAAGGGATTATTAATAGGGTATTAAAAGTCTCAACACACACAGACGAGGAGTAACAAAAACTTGGTTGAAATATGTTGACTGAACCTCACACTAGGAAAGTGATGGAACGACGAAGTTCCGGTCCGTCTTGGACCAGTCACAATTCGATCAACACAAGGCAAAACATGAACAAATGGGTATAAATTTGAAAGTTTAAATTTAGAAATGGCCTGGGTAAATGTTGGTTTGGTAACAGTGTACACAATTCGAAGGGCAAATTACCGCATAGCATAACAGTTGAAGGATCTCTTGATTGTTTCAAGCGTAGGTTTTTATATATATGTGAATGGGGTTGGGTGGATATAAATAGGAACTTCTTCGACGGCGATGCCATCTGTTTTTACCTTCATTCCTATGTTCATATGAATGGACATTCGTATGAACATAGGAATGTTCATATGAACAAAAAGGGATATTAATAGGGTATTAAAAGTATCAACGCATAATAAAACTCAAAACAATGAATATAAACTGGATAACTATAGATATGGGAATGTTCTGGGTAAATACAGATTCGGTAACAGGACTGTCGATTTGTGGACCCTATTACCGCAAAACATAGGGGGATATTAATAATAGTATAAAAGTGTCAACACAGAAACAATGAGTATAAATTGGATAAGATTAGATTTATAATAGACATGGGTAAATACTGGTTCGGTAACAGAGTTGTTGATTTGTAGAACCAATTACCGCCCACTGTGGTGGAGGTGGGGTCCTTCAATTGTTTCAAGAGTGGGATGGACATGTATATGAGTGGGATTGGGTGGTTTATATATAGCAGTTGCCTTGTATTGGCCAATAGGCCTTCTGCAGTCACCTTCTTATGTTCTTAACTGTTGCACCAACAGAATCTCATTCTTGCTCTAATGATCCATTTGTGAAGATGTGAGTGGTTGTTTGTGTTGAGATATTTTCCATCAATAGCATGTTGATGTTGTCTCACAATCGACTACTATAACAAAATTTATCATAGTACGGACTATTGCGTGCTGTAGTGGCTCAGTGATATATCCATTTATTTCAGATAATAGGCAAAAACTCCATGTCACCAGACTTCACCTGATATGATTTAGCTCATAAGGCGCCGAACCAACTCAGACCCTCACTTGCTTCCCCAGTTCTTTCCTGGTCGTGCTGTTTGTTTACGCTCGTCCGTTGTTGTAACCATGGCAAAGACTAATCCATTTGAGAAGAGTTACTTCTCACCCCGCAAGATTCAGATGAGAGAGCAAAATACAATTCTGAAGCTCTCCACCGCCAAAATTTCCAAACTCAGGCGCAGAAATACGTCCTTGCATCGATATGTTATGTTGAAGAACCTCAAGAAACGGGTGGAGCAGGAGTTAACGAGAAACAGGTTAGAATATATGGAAGAATTATTTAACGGTAAGTTCTCCCCTTAGCTTCTTCCTCCTGCTGACCATATGGTTGTTATAAAAAGGATCTGGGTTGTATGGGCCAATAGGCCTTCAACATTTACCTTCATTCTTATGTTCTTAACTAATGTAAGAGCGGAGCCTTTTGTTTGATAGTTTCATTAACTTTCATGACATTTATGAAACAAAATTAATGACATTCATAAACTATTGGGTCCATTACCTCCCAGTATCACCTGTAGCCAAGTCTGCAAATGGCTATTGCAAATAAATGCAAATATGACAATGGGATTTGTTTCTCGGACAGTCAGTAATAAATCACCTAGTGCTCTATTTTGCAGCCATACCTTGCTCCATTTACATTATCCTGCACGGTTTTTGTCCCAATTGTATACAATTAATAAATTTTCTGGTATTCGTTGCGATTGTGCAGGCGGGTTGCGAAAGGGATCAGGGGGATATAAGAGATATAATTAGCAAGAATTTAAAATCATAACAAAAATATTAGTAAAAAGTCAAATAGGACACTAGGATTAATTAATCGTAGCCTTAGTATTAAGAAACCTGGTGTTGTTCTTCAGCTATATATTACTACTGTTAGGCACCCTGTAGATTATGCAGTTCAGATCGTAACAACATACTATGGAATGGATATTAATTTACTAGAACGTGTCCAGCGTAGGATACGAAGGTATTCTCGCAAAATAGAAATCTGGCATAGTAAAAAAGATTGACGAAGCTTAAATTACATTATATGGAAAGGCGAAGAATTAGGGTTGACATGATAGGGATGTACAAGTGGGCTAATGGACATAGCAAAGGGATTATTAATAGGGTATTAAAAGTCTCAACACACACAGACGAGGAGTAACAAAAACTTGGTTGAAATATGTTGACTGAACCTCACACTGGAAAGTGATGGAACGACGAAGTTCCGGTCCGTCTTGGACCAGTCACAATTCGATCAACACAAGGCAAAACATGAACAAATGGGTATAAATTTGAAAAGTTTAAATTTAGAAATGGCCTGGGTAAATGTTGGTTTGGTAACAGTGTACACAATTCGAAGGGCAAATTACCGCATAGCATAACAGTTGAAGGATCTCTTGATTGTTTCAAGCGTAGGTTTTTATATATATGTGAATGGGGATGGGTGGATATAAATAGGAACTTCTTCGACGGCGATGCCATCTGCTTTTACCTTCATTCCTATGTTCATATGAATGGACATTCGTATGAACATAGGAATGTTCATATGAACAAAAAGGGATATTAATAGGGTATTAAAAGTATCAACACATAATAAAACTCAAAACAATGAATATAAACTGGATAACTTTAGATATGGGAATGTTCTGGGTAAATACAGATTCGGTAACAGGACTGTCGATTTGTGGACCCTATTACCGCAAAACATAGGGGGATATTAATAGTAGTATTAAAAGTGTCAACACAAGACATAACACGAAACAATGAGTATAAATTGGATAAGATTAGATTTATAATAGACATGGGTAAATACTGGTTCGGTAACAGAGTTGTTGATTTGTAGAACCAATTACCGCCCACTGTGGTGGAGGTGGGGTCCTTCAATTGTTTCAAGAGTGGGATGGACATGTATATGAGTGGGATTGGGTGGTTTATATATAGCAG
The DNA here is from genome assembly GCF_040958095.1 of Procambarus clarkii. NCBI lineage: Eukaryota > Metazoa > Arthropoda > Malacostraca > Decapoda > Cambaridae > Procambarus > Procambarus clarkii. Next base: position 185,803 of record NW_027189225.1, on the reverse strand, counting down.
TTGCCTTGTATTGGCCAATAGGCCTTCTGCAGTCACCTTCTTATGTTCTTAACTGTTGCACCAACAGAATCTCATTCTTGCTCTAATGATCCATTTGTGAAGATGTGAGTGGTTGTTTGTGTTGAGATATTTTCCATCAATAGCATGTTGATGTCTCACAATCGACTACTATAACAAAATTTATCATAGTACGGACTATTGCGTGCTGTAGTGGCTCAGTGATATATCCATTTATTTCAGATAATAGGCAAAAACTCCATGTCACCAGACTTTACCTGATATGATTTAGCTCATAAGGCGCCGAACCAACTCAGACCCTCACTTGCTTCCCCAGTTCTTTCCTGGTCGTGCTGTTTGTTTACGCTCGTCCGTTGTTGTAACCATGGCAAAGACTAATCCATTTGAGAAGAGTTACTTCTCACCCCGCAAGATTCAGATGAGAGAGCAAAATACAATTCTGAAGCTCTCCACCGCCAAAATTTCCAAACTCAGGCGCAGAAATACGTCCTTGCATCGATATGTTATGTTGAAGAACCTCAAGAAACGGGTGGAGCAGGAGTTAACGAGAAACAGGTTAGAATATATGGAAGAATTATTTAACGGTAAGTTCTCCCCTTAGCTTCTTCCTCCTGCTGACCATATGGTTTGTTATAAAAAGGATCTGGGTTGTATGGGCCAATAGGCCTTCAACATTTACCTTCATTCTTATGTTCTTAACTAATGTAAGAGCGGAGCCTTTTGTTTGATAGTTTCATTAACTTTCATGACATTTATGAAATAAATTAATGACATTCATAAACTATTGGGTCCATTACCTCCCAGCATCACCTGTAGCCAAGTCTGCAAATGGCTATTGCAAATAAATGCAAATATGACAATGGGATTTGTTTCTCGGACAGTCAGTAATAAATCACCTAGTGCTATATTTTGCAGCCATACCTTGCTCCATTTACATTATCCTGCACGGTTTTTGTCCCAATTGTATACAATTAATAAATTTTCTGGTATTCGTTGCGATTGCGCAGGCGGGTTGCGAAAGGGATCAGGGGGATATAAGAGATATAATTAGCAAGAATTTAAAATTCAAAACAAAAATATTAGTAAAAAGTCAAATAGGACACTAGGATTAATTAATCGTAGCCTTAGTATTAAGAAACCTGGTGTTGTTCTTCAGCTATATATTACTACTGTTAGGCACCCTGTAGATTATGCAGTTCAGATCGTAACAACATACTATGGAATGGATATTAATTTACTAGAACGTGTCCAGCGTAGGATGACGAAGGTATTCTCGCAAAATAGAAATCTGGCATAGTAAAAAAGATTGACGAAGCTTAAATTACATTATATGGAAAGGCGAAGAATTAGGGTTGACATGATAGGGATGTACAAGTGGGCTAATGGACATAGCAAAGGGATTATTAATAGGGTATTAAAAGTCTCAACACACACAGACGAGGAGTAACAAAAACTTGGTTGAAATATGTTGACTGAACCTCACACTGGAAAGTGATGGAACGACGAAGTTCCGGTCCGTCTTGGACCAGTCACAATTCGATCAACACAAGGCAAAACATGAACAAATGGGTATAAATTTGAAAAGTTTAAATTTAGAAATGGCCTGGGTAAATGTTGGTTTGGTAACAGTGTACACAATTCGAAGGGCAAATTACCGCATAGCATAACAGTTGAAGGATCTCTTGATTGTTTCAAGCGTAGGTTTTTATATATATGTGAATGGGGTTGGGTGGATATAAATAGGAACTTCTTCGACGGCGATGCCATCTGTTTTTACCTTCATTCCTATGTTCATATGAATGGACATTCGTATGAACATAGGAATGTTCATATGAACAAAAAGGGATATTAATAGGGTATTAAAAGTATCAACGCATAATAAAACTCAAAACAATGAATATAAACTGGATAACTATAGATATGGGAATGTTCTGGGTAAATACAGATTCGGTAACAGGACTGTCGATTTGTGGACCCTATTACCGCAAAACATAGGGGGATATTAATAATAGTATTAAAAGTGTCAACACAAGACATAACACGAAACAATGAGTATAAATTGGATAAGATTAGATTTATAATAGACATGGGTAAATACTGGTTCGGTAACAGAGTTGTTGATTTGTAGAACCAATTACCGCCCACTGTGGTGGAGGTGGGGTCCTTCAATTGTTTCAAGAGTGGGATGGACATGTATATGAGTGGGATTGGGTGGTTTATATATAGCAGTTGCCTTGTATTGGCCAATAGGCCTTCTGCAGTCACCTTCTTATGTTCTTAACTGTTGCACCAACAGAATCTCATTCTTGCTCTAATGATCCATTTGTGAAGATGTGAGTGGTTGTTTGTGTTGAGATATTTTCCATCAATAGCATGTTGATGTTGTCTCACAATCGACTACTATAACAAAATTTATCATAGTACGGGCTATTGCGTGCTGTAGTGGCTCAGTGATATATCCATTTATTTCAGATAATAGGCAAAAACTCCATGTCACCAGACTTCACCTGATATGATTTAGCTCATAAGGCGCCGAACCAACTCAGACCCTCACTTGCTTCCCCAGTTCTTTCCTGGTCGTGCTGTTTGTTTACGCTCGTCCGTTGTTGTAACCATGGCAAAGACTAATCCATTTGAGAAGAGTTACTTCTCACCCCGCAAGATTCAGATGAGAGAGCAAAATACAATTCTGAAGCTCTCCACCGCCAAAATTTCCAAACTCAGGCGCAGAAATACGTCCTTGCATCGATATGTTATGTTGAAGAACCTCAAGAAACGGGTGGAGCAGGAGTTAACGAGAAACAGGTTAGAATATATGGAAGAATTATTTAACGGTAAGTTCTCCCCTTAGCTTCTTCCTCCTGCTGACCATATGGTTTGTTATAAAAAGGATCTAGGTTGTATGGGCCAATAGGCCTTCAACATTTACCTTCATTCTTATGTTCTTAACTAATGTAAGAGCGGAGCCTTTTGTTTGATAGTTTCATTAACTTTCATGACATTTATGAAACAAAATTAATGACATTCATAAACTATTGGGTCCATTACCTCCCAGCATCACCTGTAGCCAAATCTGCAAATGGCTATTGCAAATAAATGCAAATATGACAATGGGATTTGTTTCTCGGACAGTCAGTAATAAATCACCTAGTGCTATATTTTGCAGGCATACCTTGCTCCATTTACATTATCCTGCACGGTTTTTGTCCCAATTGTATACAATTAATAAATTTTCTGGTATTCGTTGCGATTGCGCAGGCGGGTTGCGAAAGGGATCAGGGGGATATAAGAGATATAATTAGCAAGAATTTAAATTCAAAACAAAAATATTAGTAAAAAGTCAAATAGGACACTAGGATTAATTAATCGTAGCCTTAGTATTAAGAAACCTGGTGTTGTTCTTCAGCTATATATTACTACTGTTAGGCACCCTGTAGATTATGCAGTTCAGATCGTAACAACATACTATGGAATGGATATTAATTTACTAGAACGTGTCCAGCGTAGGATACATATGAATGGACATTCGTATGAACATAGGAATGTTCATATGAACAAAAAGGGATATTAATAAGGTATTAAAAGTATCAACGCATAATAAAACTCAAAACGATGAATATAAACTGGATAACTATAGATATGGGAATGTTCTGGGTAAATACAGATTCGGTAACAGGACTGTCGATTTGTGGACCCTATTACCGCAAAACATAGGGGGATATTAATAATAGTATTAAAAGTGTCAACACAAGACATAACACGAAACAATGAGTATAAATTGGATAAGATTAGGTTTATAATAGACATGGGTAAATGCTGGTTCGGTAACAGAGTTGTTGATTTGTAGAACCAATTACCGCCCACTGTGGTGGAGGTGGGGTCCTTCAATTGTTTCAAGAGTGGGATGGACATGTATATGAGTGGGATTGGGTGGTTTATATATAGCAGTTGCCTTGTATTGGCCAATAGGCCTTCTGCAGTCACCTTCTTATGTTCTTAACTGTTGCACCAACAGAATCTCATTCTTGCTCTAATGATCCATTTGTGAAGATGTGAGTGGTTGTTTGTGTTGAGATATTTTCCATCAATAGCATGTTGATGTTGTCTCACAATCGACTACTATAACAAAATTTATCATAGTACGGGCTATTGCGTGCTGTAGTGGCTCAGTGATATATCCATTTATTTCAGATAATAGGCAAAAACTCCATGTCACCAGACTTCACCTGATATGATTTAGCTCATAAGGCGCCGAACCAACTCAGACCCTCACTTGCTTCCCCAGTTCTTTCCTGGTCGTGCTGTTTGTTTACGCTCGTCCGTTGTTGTAACCATGGCAAAGACTAATCCATTTGAGAAGAGTTACTTCTCACCCCGCAAGATTCAGATGAGAGAGCAAAATACAATTCTGAAGCTCTCCACCGCCAAAATTTCCAAACTCAGGCGCAGAAATACGTCCTTGCATCGATATGTTATGTTGAAGAACCTCAAGAAACGGGTGGAGCAGGAGTTAACGAGAAACAGGTTAGAATATATGGAAGAATTATTTAACGGTAAGTTCTCCCCTTAGCTTCTTCCTCCTGGTGACCATATGGTTTGTTATAAAAAGGATCTGGGTTGTATGGGCCAATAGGCCTTCAACATTTACCTTCATTCTTATGTTCTTAACTAATGTAAGAGCGGAGCCTTTTGTTTGATAGTTTCATTAACTTTCATGACATTTATGAAACAAAATTAATGACATTCATAAACTATTGGGTCCATTACCTCCCAGTATCACCTGTAGCCAAGTCTGCAAATAAATGCAAATATGACAATGGGATTTGTTTCTCGGACAGTCAGTAATAAATCACCTAGTGCTATATTTTGCAGCCATACCTTGCTCCATTTACATTATCCTGCACGGTTTTTGTCCCAATTGTATACAACTAATAAATTTTCTGGTATTCGTTGCGATTGCGCAGGCGGGTTGCGAAAGGGATCAGGGGGATATAAGAGATATAATTAGCAAGAATTTAAAATCAAAACAAAAATATTAGTAAAAAGTCAAATAGGACACTAGGATTAATTAATCGTAGCCTTAGTATTAAGAAACCTGGTGTTCTTCAGCTATATATTACTACTGTTAGGCACCCTGTAGATTATGCAGTTCAGATCGTAACAACATACTATGGAATGGATATTAATTTACTAGAACGTGTCCAGCGTAGGATGACGAAGGTATTCTCGCAAAATAGAAATCTGGCATAGTAAAAAAGATTGACGAAGCTTAAATTACATTATATGGAAAGGCGAAGAATTAGGGTTGACATGATAGGGATGTACAAGTGGGCTAATGGACATAGCAAAGGGATTATTAATAGGGTATTAAAAGTCTCAACACACACAGACGAGGAGTAACAAAAACTTGGTTGAAATATGTTGACTGAACCTCACACTAGAAAGTGATGGAACGACGAAGTTCCGGTCCGTCTTGGACCAGTCACAATTCGATCAACACAAGGCAAAACATGAACAAATGGGTATAAATTTGAAAAGTTTAAATTTAGATATGGTCTGGGTAAATGTTGGTTTGGTAACAGTGTACACAATTTGGTAACAGTGTACACAATTCGAAGGGCAAATTACCGCATAGCATAGCAGTTGAAGGATCTCTTGATTGTTTCAAGCGTAGGTTTTTATATATATGTGAATGGGGTTGGGTGGATATAAATAGGAACTTCTTCGACGGCGATGCCATCTGTTTTTACCTTCATTCCTATGTTCATATGAATGGACATTCGTATGAACATAGGAATGTTCATATGAACAAAAAGGGATATTAATAGGGTATTAAAAGTATCAACGCATAATAAAACTCAAAACAATGAATATAAACTGGATAACTATAGATATGGGAATGTTCTGGGTAAATACAGATTCGGTAACAGGACTGTCCGATTTGTGGACCCTATTACCGCAAAACATAGGGGGATATTAATAATAGTATTAAAAGTGTCAACACAAGACATAACACGAAACAATGAGTATAAATTGGATAAGATTAGATTTATAATAGACATGGGTAAATACTGGTTCGGTAACAGAGTTGTTGATTTGTAGAACCAATTACCGCCCACTGTGGTGGAGGTGGGGTCCTTCAATTGTTTCAAGAGTGGGATGGACATGTATATGAGTGGGATTGGGTGGTTTATATATAGCAGTTGCCTTGTATTGGCCAATAGGCCTTCTGGAGTCACCTTCATATGTTCTTAACTGTTGCACCAACAGAATCTCATTCTTGCTCTAATGATCCATTTGTGAAGATGTGAGTGGTTGTTTGTGTTGAGATATTTTCCATCAATAGCATGTTGATGTTGTCTCACAATCGACTACTAGAACAAAATTTATCATAGTACGGGCTATTGCGTGCTGTAGTGGTTCAGTGATATATCCATTTATTTCAGATAATAGGCAAAAACTCCATGTCACCAGACTTCACCTGATATGATTTAGCTCATAAGGCGTCGAACCAACTCAGACCCTCACTTGCTTCCCCAGTTCTTTCCTGGTCGTGCTGTTTGTTTACGCTCGTCCGTTGTTGTAACCATGGCAAAGACTAATCCATTTGAGAAGAGTTACTTCTCACCCCGCAAGATTCAGATGAGAGAGCAAAATAAAATTCTGAAGCTCTCCACCGCCAAAATTTCCAAACTCAGGCGCAGAAATACGTCCTTGCATCGATATGTTATGTTGAAGAACCTCAAGAAACGGGTGGAGCAGGAGTTAACGAGAAACAGGTTAGAATATATGGAAGAATTATTTAACGGTAAGTTCTCCCCTTAGCTTCTTCCTCCTGCTGACCATATGGTTTGTTATAAAAAGGATCTGGGTTGTATGGGCCAATAGGCCTTCAACATTTACCTTCATTCTTATGTTCTTAACTAATGTAGGAGCGGAGCCTTTTGTTTGATAGTTTCATTAACTTTCATGACATTTATGAAATAAATTAATGACATTCATAAACTATTGGGTCCATTACCTCCCAGCATCACCTGTAGCCAAGTCTGCAAATGGCTATTGCAAATAAATGCAAATATGACAATGGGATTTGTTTCTCGGACAGTCAGTAATAAATCACCTAGTGCTATATTTTGCAGCCATACCTTGCTCCATTTACATTATCCTGCACGGTTTTTGTCCCAATTGTATACAATTAATAAATTTTCTGGTATTCGTTGCGAAAGGGATCAGGGGGATATAAGAGATATAATTAGCAAGAATTTAAATTCAAAACAAAAATATTAGTAAAAAGTCAAATAGGACACTAGGAATAATTAATCGTAGCCTTAGTATTAAGAAACCTGGTGTTGTTCTTCAGCTATATATTACTACTGTTAGGCACCCTGTAGATTATGCAGTTCAGATCGTAACAACATACTATGGAATGGATATTAATTTACTAGAATGTGTCCAGCGTAGGATGACGAAGGTATTCTCGAAAAATAGAAATCTGGCATAGTAAAAAAGATTGACGAAGCTTAAATTACATTATATGGAAAGGCGAAGAATTAGGGTTGACATGATAGGGATGTACAAGTGGGCTAATGGACATAGCAAAGAGATTATTAATAGGGTATTAAAAGTCTCAACACACACAGACGAGGAGTAACAAAAACTTGGTTGAAATATGTTGACTGAACCTCACACTGGAAAGTGATGGAACTACGAAGTTCCGGTCCGTCTTGGGCCAGTCACAATTCGATCAACACAAGGCAAAACATGAACAAATGGGTATAAATTTGAAAAGTTTAAATTTAGAAATGGCCTGGGTAAATGTTGGTTTGGTAACATGTGTACACAATTCGAAGGGGCAAATTACCGCATAGCATAACAGTTGAAGGATCTCTTGATTGTTTCAAGCGTAGGTTTTTATATATATGTAAATGGGGTTGGGTGGATGTAAATAGGAACTTCTTCGACGGCGATGCCATCTGTTTTTACCTTCATTCCTACGTTCATATGAATGGACATTCGTATGAACATAGGAATGTTCATATGAACAAAAAGGGATATTAATAGGGTATTAAAAGTATCAACGCATAATAAAACTCAAAACAATGAATATAAACTGGATAACTATAGATATGGGAATGTTCTGGGTAAATACAGATTCGGTAACAGGACTGTCGATTTGTGGACCCTATTACCGCAAAACATAGGGGGATATTAATAATAGTATTAAAAGTGTCAACACAAGACATAACACGAAACAATGAGTATAAATTGGATAAGATTAGATTTATAATAGACATGGGTAAATACTGGTTCGGTAACAGAGTTGTTGATTTATAGAACCAATTACCGCCCACTGTGGTGGAGGTGGGGTCCTTCAATTGTTTCAAGAGTGGGATGGACATGTATATGAGTGGGATTGGGTGGTTTATATATAGCAGTTGCCTTGTATTGGCCAATAGGCCTTCTGGAGTCACCTTCTTATGTTCTTAACTGTTGCACCAACAGAATCTCATTCTTGCTCAAATGATCCATTTGTGAAGATGTGAGTGGTTGTTTGTGTTTAGATATTTTCCATCAATAGCATGTTGATGTTGTCTCACAATCGACTACTATAACAAAATTTATCATAGTACGGACTATTGCGTGCTGTAGTGGCTCAGTGATATATCCATTTATTTCAGATAATAGGCAAAAACTCCATGTCACCAGACTTTACCTGATATGATTTATCTCATAAGGCGCCGAACCAACTCAGACCCTCACTTGCTTCCCCAGTTCTTTCCTGGTCGTGCTGTTTGTTTACGCTCGTCCGTTGTTGTAACCATGGCAAAGACTAATCCATTTGAGAAGAGTTACTTCTCACCCCGCAAGATTCAGATGAGAGAGCAAAATACAATTCTGAAGCTCTCCACCGCCAAAATTTCCAAACTCAGGCGCAGAAATACGTCCTTGCATCGATATGTTATGTTGAAGAACCTCAAGAAACGGGTGGAGCAGGAGTTAACGAGAAACAGGTTAGAATATATGGAAGAATTATTTAACGGTAAGTTCTCCCCTTAGCTTCTTCCTCCTGCTGACCATATGGTTAGTTATAAAAAGGATCTGGGTTGTATGGGCCAATAGGCCTTCAACATTTACCTTCATTCTTATGTTCTTAACTAATGTAAGAGCGGAGCCTTTTGTTTGATAGTTTCATTAACTTTCATGACATTTATGAAATAAATTAATGACATTCATAAACTATTGGGTCCATTACCTTCCCAGCATCACCTGTAGCCAAGTCTGCAAATGGCTATTGCAAATAAATGCAAATATGACAATGGGATTTGTTTCTCGGACAGTCAGTAATAAATCACCTAGTGCTCTATTTTGCAGCCATACCTTGCTCCATTTACATTATCCTGCACGGTTTTTGTCCCAATTGTATACAATTAATAAATTTTCTGGTATTCGTTGCGATTGTGCAGGCGGGTTGCGAAAGGGATCAGGGGGATATAAGAGATATAATTAGCAAGAATTTAAAATCATAACAAAAATATTAGTAAAAAGTCAAATAGGACACTAGGATTAATTAATCGTAGCCTTAGTATTAAGAAACCTGGTGTTGTTCTTCAGCTATATATTACTACTGTTAGGCACCCTGTAGATTATGCAGTTCAGATCGTAACAACATACTATGGAATGGATATTAATTTACTAGAACGTGTCCAGCGTAGGATAACGAAGGTATTCTCGCAAAATAGAAATCTGGCATAGTAAAAAAGATTGACGAAGCTTAAATTACATTATATGGAAAGGCGAAGAATTAGGGTTGACATGATAGGGATGTACAAGTGGGCTAATGGACATAGCAAAGGGATTATTAATAGGGTATTAAAAGTCTCAACACACACAGACGAGGAGTAACAAAAACTTGGTTGAAATATGTTGACTGAACCTCACACTGGAAAGTGATGGAACGACGAAGTTCCCGTCCGTCTTGGACCAGTCACAATTCGATCAACACAAGGCAAAACATGAACAAATGGGTATAAATTTGAAAAGTTTAATTTTAGAAATGGCCTGGGTAAATGTTGGTTTGGTAACAGTGTACACAATTCGAAGGGCAAATTACCGCATAGCATAACAGTTGAAGGATCTCTTGATTGTTTCAAGCGTAGGTTTTTATATATATGTGAATGGGGATGGGTGGATATAAATAGGAACTTCTTCGACTGCGATGCCATCTGCTTTTACCTTCATTCCTATGTTCATATGAATGGACATTCGTATGAACATAGGAATGTTCATATGAACAAAAAGGGATATTAATAGGGTATTAAAAGTATCAACACATAATAAAACTCAAAACAATGAATATAAACTGGATAACTATAGATATGGGAATGTTCTGGGTAAATACAGATTCGGTAACAGGACTGTCGATTTGTGGACCCTATTACCGCAAAACATAGGGGGATATTAATAGTAGTAATAAAAGTGTCAACACAAGACATAACACGAAACAATGAGTATAAATTGGATAAGATTAGATTTATAATAGACATGGGTAAATACTGGTTCGGTAACAGAGTTGTTGATTTGTAGAACCAATTACCGCCCACTGTGGTGGAGGTGGGGTCCTTCAATTGTTTCAAGAGTGGGATGGACATGTATATGAGTGGGATTGGGTGGTTTATATATAGCAGTTGCTTTGTATTGGCCAATAGGCCTTCTGCAGTCACCTTCTTATGTTCTTAACTGTTGCACCAACAGAATCTCATTCTTGCTCTAATGATCCATTTGTGAAGATGTGAGTGGTTGTTTGTGTTGAGATATTTTCCATCAATAGCATGTTGATTGTCTCACAATCGACTACTATAACAAAATTTATCATAGTACGGGACTATTGCGTGCTGTAGTGGCTCAGTGATATATCCATTTATTTCAGATAATAGGCAAAAACTCCATGTCACCAAACTTTACCTGATATGATTTAGCTCATAAGGCGCCGAACCAACTCAGACCCTCACTTGCTTCCCCAGTTCTTTCCTGGTCGTGCTGTTTGTTTACGCTCGTCCGTTGTTGTAACCATGGCAAAGACTAATCCATTTGAGAAGAGTTACTTCTCACCCCGCAAGATTCAGATGAGAGAGCAAAATAAAATTCTGAAGCTCTCCACCGCCAAAATTTCCAAACTCAGGCGCAGAAATACGTCCTTGCATCGATATGTTATGTTGAAGAACCTCAAGAAACGGGTGGAGCAGGAGTTAACGAGAAACAGGTTAGAATATATGGAAGAATTATTTAACGGTAAGTTCTCCCCTTAGCTTCTTCCTCCTGCTGACCATATGGTTCGTTATAAAAAGGATCTGGGTTGTATGGGCCAATAGGCCTTCAACATTTACCTTCATTCTTATGTTCTTAACTAATGTAAGAGCGGAGCCTTTTGTTTGATAGTTTCATTAACTTTCATGACATTTATGAAACAAAATTAATGACATTCATAAACTATTGGGTCCATTACCTCCCAGTATCACCTGTAGCCAAGTCTGCAAATGGATATTGCAAATAAATGCAAATATGACAATGGGATTTGTTTCTCGGACAGTCAGTAATAAATCACCTAGTGCTATATTTTGCAGCCATACCTTGCCCCATTTACATTATCCTGCACGGTTTTTGTCCCAATTGTATACAACTAATAAATTTTCTGGTATTCGTTGCGATTGCGCAGGCGGGTTGCGAAAGGGATCAGGGGGATATAAGAGATATAATTAGCAAGAATTTAAAATCAAAACAAAAATATTAGTAAAAAGTCATATAGGACACTAGGATTAATTAATCGTAGCCTTAGTATTAAGAAACCTGGTGTTGTTCTTCAGCTATATATTACTACTGTTAGGCACCCTGTAGATTATGCAGTTCAGATCGTAACAACATACTATGGAATGGATATTAATTTACTAGAACGTGTCCAGCGTAGGATGACGAAGGTATTCTCGCAAAATAGAAATCTGGCATAGTAAAAAAGATTGACGAAGCTTAAATTACATTATATGGAATGGCGAAGAATTAGGGTTGACATGATAGGGATGTACAAGTGGGCTAATGGACATAGCAAAGGGATTATTAATAGGGTACTAAAAGTCTCAACACACACAGACGAGGAGTAACAAAAACTTGGTTGAAATATGTTGACTGAACCTCACACTGGAAAGTGATGGAACGACGAAGTTCCGGTCCGTCTTGGACAAGTCACAATTCGATCAACACAAGGCAAAACATGAACAAATGGGTATAAGTTTGAAAAGTTTAAATTTAGAAATGGCCTGGGTAAATGTTGGTTTGGTAACAGTGTACACAATTCGAAGGGCAAATTACCGCATAGCATAGCAGTTGAAGGATCTCTTGATTGTTTCAAGCGTAGGTTTTTATATATATGTGAATGGGGTTGGGTGGATATAAATAGGAACTTCTTCGACGGCGATGCCATCTGTTTTTACCTTCATTCCTATGTTCATATGAATGGACATTCGTATGAACATAGGAATGTTCATATGAACAAAAAGGGATATTAATAGGGTATTAAAAGTATCAACGCATAATAAAACTCAAAACAATGAATATAAACTGGATAACTATAGATATGGGAATGTTCTGGGTAAATACAGATTCGGTAACAGGACTGTCCATTTGTGGACCCTATTACCGCAAAACATAGGGGGATATTAATAATAGTATTAAAAGTGTCAACACAAGACATAACACGAAACAATGAGTATAAATTGGATAAGATTAGATTTATAATAGACATGGGTAAATACTGGTTCGGTAACAGAGTTGTTGATTTATAGAACCAATTACCGCCCACTGTGGTGGAGGTGGGGTCCTTCAATTGTTTCAAGAGTGGGATGGACATGTATATGAGTGGGATTGGGTGGTTTATATATAGCAGTTGCCTTGTATTGGCCAATAGGCCTTCTGGAGTCACCTTCATATGTTCTTAACTGTTGCACCAACAGAATCTCATTCTTGCTCTAATGATCCATTTGTGAAGATGTGAGTGGTTGTTTGTGTTTAGATATTTTCCATCAATAGCATGTTGATGTTGTCTCACAATCGACTACTATAACAAAATTTATCATAGTACGGACTAATTGCGTGCTGTAGTGGCTCAGTGATATATCCATTTATTTCAGATAATAGGCAAAAACTCCATGTCACCAGACTTCACCTGATATGATTTATCTCATAAGGCGTCCGAACCAACTCAGACCCTCACTTGCTTCCCCAGTTCTTTCCTGGTCGTGCTGTTTGTTTACGCTCGTCCGTTGTTGTAACCATGGCAAAGACTAATCCATTTGAGAAGAGTTACTTCTCACCCCGCAAGATTCAGATGAGAGAGCAAAATAAAATTCTGAAGCTCTCCACCGCCAAAATTTCCAAACTCAGGCGCAGAAATACGTCCTTGCATCGATATGTTATGTTGAAGAACCTCAAGAAACGGGTGGAGCAGGAGTTAACGAGAAACAGGTTAGAATATATGGAAGAATTATTTAACGGTAAGTTCTCCCCTTAGCTTCTTCCTCCTGCTGACCATATGGTTAGTTATAAAAAGGATCTGGGTTGTATGGGCCAATAGGCCTTCAACATTTACCTTCATTCTTATGTTCTTAACTAATGTAAGAGCGGAGCCTTTTGTTTGATAGTTTCATTAACTTTCATGACATTTATGAAATAAATTAATGACATTCATAAACTATTGGGTCCATTACTTCCCAGCATCACCTGTAGCCAAGTCTGCAAATGGCTATTGCAAATAAATGCAAATATGACAATGGGATTTGTTTCTCGGACAGTCAGTAATAAATCACCTAGTGCTATATTTTGCAGCCATACCTTGCTCCATTTACATTATCCTGCACGGTTTTTGTCCCAATTGTATACAATTAATAAATTTTCTGGTATTCGTTGCGATTGTGCAGGCGGGTTGCGAAAGGGATCAGGGGGATATAAGAGATATAATTAGCAAGAATTTAAAATCATAACAAAAATATTAGTAAAAAGTCAAATAGGACACTAGGATTAATTAATCGTAGCCTTAGTATTAAGAAACCTGGTGTTGTTCTTCAGCTATATATTACTACTGTTAGGCACCCTGTAGATTATGCAGTTCAGATCGTAACAACATACTATGGAATGGATATTAATTTACTAGAACGTGTCCAGCGTAGGATAACGAAGGTATTCTCGCAAAATAGAAATCTGGCATAGTAAAAAAGATTGACGAAGCTTAAATTACATTATATGGAAAGGCGAAGAATTAGGGTTGACATGATAGGGATGTACAAGTGGGCTAATGGACATAGCAAAGGGATTATTAATAGGGTATTAAAAGTCTCAACACACACAGACGAGGAGTAACAAAAACTTGGTTGAAATATGTTGACTGAACCTCACACTGGAAAGTGATGGAACGACGAAGTTCCGGTCCGTCTTGGACCAGTCACAATTCGATCAACACAAGGCAAAACATGAACAAATGGGTATAAATTTGAAAAGTTTAATTTTAGAAATGGCCTGGGTAAATGTTGGTTTGGTAACAGTGTACACAATTCGAAGGGCAAATTACCGCATAGCATAACAGTTGAAGGATCTCTTGATTGTTTCAAGCGTAGGTTTTTATATATATGTGAATGGGGATGGGTGGATATAAATAGGAACTTCTTCGACTGCGATGCCATCTGCTTTTACCTTCATTCCTATGTTCATATGAATGGACATTCGTATGAACATAGGAATGTTCATATGAACAAAAAGGGATATTAATAGGGTATTAAAAGTATCAACACATAATAAAACTCAAAACAATGAATATAAACTGGATAACTTTAGATATGGGAATGTTCTGGGTAAATACAGATTCGGTAACAGGACTGTCGATTTGTGGACCCTATTACCGCAAAACATAGGGGGATATTAATAGTAGTAATAAAAGTGTCAACACAAGACATAACAAGAAACAATGAGTATAAATTGGATAAGATTAGATTTATAATAGACATGGGTAAATACTGGTTCGGTAACAGAGTTGTTGATTTGTAGAACCAATTACCGCCCACTGTGGTGGAGGTGGGGTCCTTCAATTGTTTCAAGAGTGGGATGGACATGTATATGAGTGGGATTGGGTGGTTTATATATAGCAGTTGCTTTGTATTGGCCAATAGGCCTTCTGCAGTCACCTTCTTATGTTCTTAACTGTTGCACCAACAGAATCTCATTCTTGCTCTAAGGATCCATTTGTGAAGATGTGAGTGGTTGTTTGTGTTGAGATATTTTCCATCAATAGCATGTTGATGTCTCACAATCGACTACTATAACAAAATTTATCATAGTACGGACTATTGCGTGCTGTAGTGGCTCAGTGATATATCCATTTATTTCAGATAATAGGCAAAAACTCCATGTCACCAGACTTTACCTGATATGATTTAACTCATAAGGCGCCGAACCAACTCAGACCCTCACTTGCTTCCCCAGTTCTTTCCTGGTCGTGCTGTTTGTTTACGCTCGTCCGTTGTTGTAACCATAGCAAAGACTAATCCATTTGAGAAGAGTTACTTCTCACCCCGCAAGATTCAGATGAGAGAGCAAAATACAATTCTGAAGCTCTCCACCGCCAAAATTTCCAAACTCAGGCGCAGAAATACGTCCTTGCATCGATATGTTATGTTGAAGAACCTCAAGAAACGGGTGGAGCAGGAGTTAACGAGAAACAGGTTAGAATATATGGAAGAATTATTTAACGGTAAGTTCTCCCCTTAGCTTCTTCCTCCTGCTGACCATATGGTTTGTTATAAAAAGGATCTGGGTTGTATTTGCCAATAGGCCTTCAACATTTACCTTCATTCTTATGTTCTTAACTAATGTAAGAGCGGAGCCTTTTGTTTGATAGTTTCATTAACTTTCATGACATTTATGAAACAAAATTAATGACATTCATAAACTATTGGGTCCATTACCTCCCAGTATCACCTGTAGCCAAGTCTGCAAATGGCTATTGCAAATAAATGCAAATATGACAATGGGATTTGTTTCTCGGACAGTCAGTAATAAATCACCTAGTGCTCTATTTTGCAGCCATACCTTGCTCCATTTACATTATCCTGCACGGTTTTTGTCCAAATTGTATACAATTAATAAATTTTCTGGTATTCGTTGCGATTGTGCAGGCGGGTTGCGAAAGGGATCAGGGGGATATAAGAGATATAATTAGCAAGAATTTAAAATCATAACAAAAATATAAGTAAAAAGTCAAATAGGACACTAGGATTAATTAATCGTAGCCTTAGTATTAAGAAACCTGGTTTTGTTCTTCAGCTATATATTACTACTGTTAGGCACCCTGTAGATTATGCAGTTCAGATCGTAACAACATACTATGGAATGGATATTAATTTACTAGAACGTGTCCAGCGTAGGATAACGAAGGTATTCTCGCAAAATAGAAATCTGGCATAGTAAAAAAGATTGACGAAGCTTAAATTACATTATATGGAAAGGCGAAGAATTAGGGTTGACATGATAGGGATGTACAAGTGGGCTAATGGACATAGCAAAGGGATTATTAATAGGGTATTAAAAGTCTCAACACACACAGACGAGGAGTAACAAAAACTTGGTTGAAATATGTTGACTGAACCTCACACTGGAAAGTGATGGAACGACGAAGTTCCGGTCCGTCTTGGACCAGTCACAATTCGATCAACACAAGGCAAAACATGAACAAATGGGTATAAATTTGAAAAGTTTAAATTTAGAAATGGCCTGGGTAAATGTTGGTTTGGTAACAGTGTACACAATTCGAAGGGCAAATTACCGCATAGCATAACAGTTGAAGGATCTCTTGATTGTTTCAAGCGTAGGTTTTTATATATATGTGAATGGGGATGGGTGGATATAAATAGGAACTTCTTCGACGGCGATGCCATCTGCTTTTACCTTCATTCCTATGATCATATGAATGGACATTCGTATGAACATAGGAATGTTCATATGAACAAAAAGGGATATTAATAGGGTATTAAAAGTATCAACACATAATAAAACTCAAAACAATGAATATAAACTGGATAACTTTAGATATGGGAATGTTCTGGGTAAATACAGATTCGGTAACAGGACTGTCGATTTGTGGACCCTATTACCGCAAAACATAGGGGGATATTAATAGTAGTATTAAAAGTGTCAACACAAGACATAACACGAAACAATGAGTATAAATTGGATAAGATTAGATTTATAATAGACATGGGTAAATACTGGTTCGGTAACAGAGTTGTTGATTTGTAGAACCAATTACCGCCCACTGTGGTGGAGGTGGGGTCCTTCAATTGTTTCAAGAGTGAGATGGACATGTATATGAGTGGGATTGGGTGGTTTATATATAGCAGTTGCCTTGTATTGGCCAATAGGCCTTCTGCAGTCACCTTCTTATGTTCTTAACTGTTGCACCAACAGAATCTCATTCTTGCTCTAATGATCCATTTGTGAAGATGTGAGTGGTTGTTTGTGTTGAGATATTTTCCATCAATAGCATGTTGATGTCTCACAATCGACTACTATAACAAAATTTATCATAGTACGGACTATTGCGTGCTGTAGTGGCTCAGTGATATATCCATTTATTTCAGATAATAGGCAAAAACTCCATGTCACCAGACTTTACCTGATATGATTTAGCTCATAAGGCGCCGAACCAACTCAGACCTTCACTTGCTTCCCCAGTTCTTTCCTGGTCGTGCTGTTTGTTTACGCTCGTCCGTTGTTGTAACCATGGCAAAGACTAATCCATTTGAGAAGAGTTACTTCTCACCCCGCAAGATTCAGATGAGAGAGCAAAATACAATTCTGAAGCTCTCCACCGCCAAAATTTACATACTCAGGCGCAGAAATACGTCCTTGCATCGATATGTTATGTTGAAGAACCTCAAGAAACGGGTGGAGCAGGAGTTAACGAGAAACAGGTTAGAATATATGGAAGAATTATTTAACGGTAAGTTCTCCCCTTAGCTTCTTCTTCCTGCTGACCATATGGTTTGTTATAAAAAGGATCTGGGTTGTATGGGCCAATAGGCCTTCAACATTTACCTTCATTCTTATGTTCTTAACTAATGTAAGAGCGGAGCCTTTTGTTTGATAGTTTCATTAACTTTCATGACATTTATGAAATAAATTAATGACATTCATAAACTATTGGGTCCATTACCTCCCAGCATCACCTGTAGCCAAGTCTGCAAATGGCTATTGCAAATAAATGCAAATATGACAATGGGATTTGTTTCTCGGACAGTCAGTAGTAAATCACCTAGTGCTATATTTTGCAGCCATACCTTGCTCCATTTACATTATCCTGCACGGTTTTTGTCCCAATTGTATACAATTAATAAATTTTCTGGTATTCGTTGCGATTCAGGGTTGCGAAAGGGATCAGGGGGATATAAGAGATATAATTAGCAAGAATTTAAATTCATAACAAAAATATTAGTAAAAAGTCAAATAGGACACTAGGAATAATTAATCGTAGCCTTAGTATTAAGAAACCTGGTGTTGTTCTTCAGCTATATATTACTACTGTTAGGCACCCTGTAGATTATGCAGTTCAGATCGTAACAACATACTATTGAATGGATATTAATTTACTAGAATGTGTCCAGCGTAGGATGACGAAGGTATTCTCGAAAAATAGAAATCTGGCATAGTAAAAAAGATTGACGAAGCTTAAATTACATTATATGGAAAGGCGAAGAATTAGGGTTGACATGATAGGGATGTACAAGTGGGCTAATGGACATAGCAAAGGGATTATTAATAGGGTATTAAAAGTCTCAACACACACAGACGAGGAGTAACAAAAACTTGGTTGAAATATGTTGACTGAACCTCACACTGGAAAGTGATGGAACTACGAAGTTCCGGTCCGTCTTGGACCAGTCACAATTCGATCAACACAAGGCAAAACATGAACAAATGGGTATAAATTTGAAAAGTTTAAATTTAGAAATGGCCTGGGTAAATGTTGGTTTGGTAACAGTGTACACAATTCGAAGGGCAAATTACCGCATAGCATAACAGTTGAAGGATCTCTTGATTGTTTCAAGCGTAGGTTTTTATATATATGTAAATGGGGTTGGGTGGATATAAATAGGAACTTCTTCGACTGACGATGCCATCTGCTTTTACCTTCATTCCTATGTTCATATGAATGGACATTCGTATGAACATAGGAATGTTCATATGAACAAAAAGGGATATTAATAGGGTATTAAAAGTATCAACGCATAATAAAACTCAAAACAATGAATATAAACTGGATAACTATAGATATGGGAATGTTCTGGGTAAATACAGATTCGGTAACAGGACTGTCGATTTGTGGACCCTATTACCGCAAAACATAGGGGGATATTAATAATAGTATTAAAAGTGTCAACACAAGACATAACACGAAACAATGAGTATAAATTGGATAAGATTAGATTTATAATAGACATGGGTAAATACTGGTTCGGTAACAGAGTTGTTGATTTATAGAACCAATTACCGCCCACTGTGGTGGAGGTGGGGTCCTTCAATTGTTTCAAGAGTTGGATGGACATTTATATGAGTGGGATTGGGTGGTTTATATATTGCAGTTGCCTTGTATTGGCCAATAGGCCTTCTGCAGTCACCTTCTTATGTTCTTAACTGTTGCACCAACAGAATCTCATTCTTGCTCCATTTGTGAAGATGTGAGTGGTTGTTTGTGTTGAGATATTTTCCATCAATAGCATGTTGATGTTGTCTCACAATCGACTACTATAACAAAATTTATCATAGTACGGGCTATTGCGTGCTGTAGTGGCTCAGTGATATATCCATTTATTTCAGATAATAGGCAAAAACTCCATGTCACCAGACTTCACCTGATATGATTTAGCTCATAAGGCGCCGAACCAACTCAGACCCTCACTTGCTTCCCCAGTTCTTTCCTGGTCGTGCTGTTTGTTTACGCTCGTCCGTTGTTGTAACCATGGCAAAGACTAATCCATTTGAGAAGAGTTACTTCTCACCCCGCAAGATTCAGATGAGAGAGCAAAATACAATTCTGAAGCTCTCCACCGCCAAAATTTCCAAACTCAGGCGCAGAAATACGTCCTTGCATCGATATGTTATGTTGAAGAACCTCAAGAAACGGGTGGAGCAGGAGTTAACGAGAAACAGGTTAGAATATATGGAAGAATTATTTAACGGTAAGTTCTCCCCTTAGCTTCTTCCTCCTGCTGACCATATGGTTTGTTATAAAAAGGATCTAGGTTGTATGGGCCAATAGGCCTTCAACATTTACCTTCATTCTTATGTTCTTAACTAATGTAAGAGCGGAGCCTTTTGTTTGATAGTTTCATTAACTTTCATGACATTTATGAAACAAAATTAATGACATTCATAAACTATTGGGTCCATTACCTCCCAGCATCACCTGTAGCCAAATCTGCAAATGGCTATTGCAAATAAATGCAAATATGACAATGGGATTTGTTTCTCGGACAGTCAGTAATAAATCACCTAGTGCTATATTTTGCAGGCATACCTTGCTCCATTTACATTATCCTGCACGGTTTTTGTCCCAATTGTATACAATTAATAAATTTTCTGGTATTCGTTGCGATTGCGCAGGCGGGTTGCGAAAGGGATCAGGGGGATATAAGAGATATAATTAGCAAGAATTTAAATTCAAAACAAAAATATTAGTAAAAAGTCAAATAGGACACTAGGATTAATTAATCGTAGCCTTAGTATTAAGAAACCTGGTGTTGTTCTTCAGCTATATATTACTACTGTTAGGCACCCTGTAGATTATGCAGTTCAGATCGTAACAACATACTATGGAATGGATATTAATTTACTAGAACGTGTCCAGCGTAGGATACATATGAATGGACATTCGTATGAACATAGGAATGTTCATATGAACAAAAAGGGATATTAATAAGGTATTAAAAGTATCAACGCATAATAAAACTCAAAACGATGAATATAAACTGGATAACTATAGATATGGGAATGTTCTGGGTAAATACAGATTCGGTAACAGGACTGTCGATTTGTGGACCCTATTACCGCAAAACATAGGGGGATATTAATAATAGTATTAAAAGTGTCAACACAAGACATAACACGAAACAATGAGTATAAATTGGATAAGATTAGGTTTATAATAGACATGGGTAAATGCTGGTTCGGTAACAGAGTTGTTGATTTGTAGAACCAATTACCGCCCACTGTGGTGGAGGTGGGGTCCTTCAATTGTTTCAAGAGTGGGATGGACATGTATATGAGTGGGATTGGGTGGTTTATATATAGCAGTTGCCTTGTATTGGCCAATAGGCCTTCTGCAGTCACCTTCTTATGTTCTTAACTGTTGCACCAACAGAATCTCATTCTTGCTCTAATGATCCATTTGTGAAGATGTGAGTGGTTGTTTGTGTTGAGATATTTTCCATCAATAGCATGTTGATGTTGTCTCACAATCGACTACTATAACAAAATTTATCATAGTACGGGCTATTGCGTGCTGTAGTGGCTCAGTGATATATCCATTTATTTCAGATAATAGGCAAAAACTCCATGTCACCAGACTTCACCTGATATGATTTAGCTCATAAGGCGCCGAACCAACTCAGACCCTCACTTGCTTCCCCAGTTCTTTCCTGGTCGTGCTGTTTGTTTACGCTCGTCCGTTGTTGTAACCATGGCAAAGACTAATCCATTTGAGAAGAGTTACTTCTCACCCCGCAAGATTCAGATGAGAGAGCAAAATACAATTCTGAAGCTCTCCACCGCCAAAATTTCCAAACTCAGGCGCAGAAATACGTCCTTGCATCGATATGTTATGTTGAAGAACCTCAAGAAACGGGTGGAGCAGGAGTTAACGAGAAACAGGTTAGAATATATGGAAGAATTATTTAACGGTAAGTTCTCCCCTTAGCTTCTTCCTCCTGGTGACCATATGGTTTGTTATAAAAAGGATCTGGGTTGTATGGGCCAATAGGCCTTCAACATTTACCTTCATTCTTATGTTCTTAACTAATGTAAGAGCGGAGCCTTTTGTTTGATAGTTTCATTAACTTTCATGACATTTATGAAACAAAATTAATGACATTCATAAACTATTGGGTCCATTACCTCCCAGTATCACCTGTAGCCAAGTCTGCAAATAAATGCAAATATGACAATGGGATTTGTTTCTCGGACAGTCAGTAATAAATCACCTAGTGCTATATTTTGCAGCCATACCTTGCTCCATTTACATTATCCTGCACGGTTTTTGTCCCAATTGTATACAACTAATAAATTTTCTGGTATTCGTTGCGATTGCGCAGGCGGGTTGCGAAAGGGATCAGGGGGATATAAGAGATATAATTAGCAAGAATTTAAAATCAAAACAAAAATATTAGTAAAAAGTCAAATAGGACACTAGGATTAATTAATCGTAGCCTTAGTATTAAGAAACCTGGTGTTCTTCAGCTATATATTACTACTGTTAGGCACCCTGTAGATTATGCAGTTCAGATCGTAACAACATACTATGGAATGGATATTAATTTACTAGAACGTGTCCAGCGTAGGATGACGAAGGTATTCTCGCAAAATAGAAATCTGGCATAGTAAAAAAGATTGACGAAGCTTAAATTACATTATATGGAAAGGCGAAGAATTAGGGTTGACATGATAGGGATGTACAAGTGGGCTAATGGACATAGCAAAGGGATTATTAATAGGGTATTAAAAGTCTCAACACACACAGACGAGGAGTAACAAAAACTTGGTTGAAATATGTTGACTGAACCTCACACTAGAAAGTGATGGAACGACGAAGTTCCGGTCCGTCTTGGACCAGTCACAATTCGATCAACACAAGGCAAAACATGAACAAATGGGTATAAATTTGAAAAGTTTAAATTTAGATATGGTCTGGGTAAATGTTGGTTTGGTAACAGTGTACACAATTTGGTAACAGTGTACACAATTCGAAGGGCAAATTACCGCATAGCATAGCAGTTGAAGGATCTCTTGATTGTTTCAAGCGTAGGTTTTTATATATATGTGAATGGGGTTGGGTGGATATAAATAGGAACTTCTTCGACGGCGATGCCATCTGTTTTTACCTTCATTCCTATGTTCATATGAATGGACATTCGTATGAACATAGGAATGTTCATATGAACAAAAAGGGATATTAATAGGGTATTAAAAGTATCAACGCATAATAAAACTCAAAACAATGAATATAAACTGGATAACTATAGATATGGGAATGTTCTGGGTAAATACAGATTCGGTAACAGGACTGTCCATTTGTGGACCCTATTACCGCAAAACATAGGGGGATATTAATAATAGTATTAAAAGTGTCAACACAAGACATAACACGAAACAATGAGTATAAATTGGATAAGATTAGATTTATAATAGACATGGGTAAATACTGGTTCGGTAACAGAGTTGTTGATTTGTAGAACCAATTACCGCCCACTGTGGTGGAGGTGGGGTCCTTCAATTGTTTCAAGAGTGGGATGGACATGTATATGAGTGGGATTGGGTGGTTTATATATAGCAGTTGCCTTGTATTGGCCAATAGGCCTTCTGGAGTCACCTTCATATGTTCTTAACTGTTGCACCAACAGAATCTCATTCTTGCTCTAATGATCCATTTGTGAAGATGTGAGTGGTTGTTTGTGTTGAGATATTTTCCATCAATAGCATGTTGATGTTGTCTCACAATCGACTACTAGAACAAAATTTATCATAGTACGGGCTATTGCGTGCTGTAGTGGTTCAGTGATATATCCATTTATTTCAGATAATAGGCAAAAACTCCATGTCACCAGACTTCACCTGATATGATTTAGCTCATAAGGCGTCGAACCAACTCAGACCCTCACTTGCTTCCCCAGTTCTTTCCTGGTCGTGCTGTTTGTTTACGCTCGTCCGTTGTTGTAACCATGGCAAAGACTAATCCATTTGAGAAGAGTTACTTCTCACCCCGCAAGATTCAGATGAGAGAGCAAAATAAAATTCTGAAGCTCTCCACCGCCAAAATTTCCAAACTCAGGCGCAGAAATACGTCCTTGCATCGATATGTTATGTTGAAGAACCTCAAGAAACGGGTGGAGCAGGAGTTAACGAGAAACAGGTTAGAATATATGGAAGAATTATTTAACGGTAAGTTCTCCCCTTAGCTTCTTCCTCCTGCTGACCATATGGTTTGTTATAAAAAGGATCTGGGTTGTATGGGCCAATAGGCCTTCAACATTTACCTTCATTCTTATGTTCTTAACTAATGTAGGAGCGGAGCCTTTTGTTTGATAGTTTCATTAACTTTCATGACATTTA
Organism: Procambarus clarkii; assembly: GCF_040958095.1. Taxonomy (NCBI): domain Eukaryota; kingdom Metazoa; phylum Arthropoda; class Malacostraca; order Decapoda; family Cambaridae; genus Procambarus; species Procambarus clarkii. Next base: position 161,371 of record NW_027189225.1, on the reverse strand, counting down.
TGAAATAAATTAATGACATTCATAAACTATTGGGTCCATTACCTCCCAGCATCACCTGTAGCCAAGTCTGCAAATGGCTATTGCAAATAAATGCAAATATGACAATGGGATTTGTTTCTCGGACAGTCAGTAATAAATCACCTAGTGCTATATTTTGCAGCCATACCTTGCTCCATTTACATTATCCTGCACGGTTTTTGTCCCAATTGTATACAATTAATAAATTTTCTGGTATTCGTTGCGAAAGGGATCAGGGGGATATAAGAGATATAATTAGCAAGAATTTAAATTCAAAACAAAAATATTAGTAAAAAGTCAAATAGGACACTAGGAATAATTAATCGTAGCCTTAGTATTAAGAAACCTGGTGTTGTTCTTCAGCTATATATTACTACTGTTAGGCACCCTGTAGATTATGCAGTTCAGATCGTAACAACATACTATGGAATGGATATTAATTTACTAGAATGTGTCCAGCGTAGGATGACGAAGGTATTCTCGAAAAATAGAAATCTGGCATAGTAAAAAAGATTGACGAAGCTTAAATTACATTATATGGAAAGGCGAAGAATTAGGGTTGACATGATAGGGATGTACAAGTGGGCTAATGGACATAGCAAAGAGATTATTAATAGGGTATTAAAAGTCTCAACACACACAGACGAGGAGTAACAAAAACTTGGTTGAAATATGTTGACTGAACCTCACACTGGAAAGTGATGGAACTACGAAGTTCCGGTCCGTCTTGGGCCAGTCACAATTCGATCAACACAAGGCAAAACATGAACAAATGGGTATAAATTTGAAAAGTTTAAATTTAGAAATGGCCTGGGTAAATGTTGGTTTGGTAACATGTGTACACAATTCGAAGGGGCAAATTACCGCATAGCATAACAGTTGAAGGATCTCTTGATTGTTTCAAGCGTAGGTTTTTATATATATGTAAATGGGGTTGGGTGGATGTAAATAGGAACTTCTTCGACGGCGATGCCATCTGTTTTTACCTTCATTCCTACGTTCATATGAATGGACATTCGTATGAACATAGGAATGTTCATATGAACAAAAAGGGATATTAATAGGGTATTAAAAGTATCAACGCATAATAAAACTCAAAACAATGAATATAAACTGGATAACTATAGATATGGGAATGTTCTGGGTAAATACAGATTCGGTAACAGGACTGTCGATTTGTGGACCCTATTACCGCAAAACATAGGGGGATATTAATAATAGTATTAAAAGTGTCAACACAAGACATAACACGAAACAATGAGTATAAATTGGATAAGATTAGATTTATAAGACATGGGTAAATACTGGTTCGGTAACAGAGTTGTTGATTTATAGAACCAATTACCGCCCACTGTGGTGGAGGTGGGGTCCTTCAATTGTTTCAAGAGTGGGATGGACATGTATATGAGTGGGATTGGGTGGTTTATATATAGCAGTTGCCTTGTATTGGCCAATAGGCCTTCTGGAGTCACCTTCTTATGTTCTTAACTGTTGCACCAACAGAATCTCATTCTTGCTCAAATGATCCATTTGTGAAGATGTGAGTGGTTGTTTGTGTTTAGATATTTTCCATCAATAGCATGTTGATGTTGTCTCACAATCGACTACTATAACAAAATTTATCATAGTACGGACTATTGCGTGCTGTAGTGGCTCAGTGATATATCCATTTATTTCAGATAATAGGCAAAAACTCCATGTCACCAGACTTTACCTGATATGATTTATCTCATAAGGCGCCGAACCAACTCAGACCCTCACTTGCTTCCCCAGTTCTTTCCTGGTCGTGCTGTTTGTTTACGCTCGTCCGTTGTTGTAACCATGGCAAAGACTAATCCATTTGAGAAGAGTTACTTCTCACCCCGCAAGATTCAGATGAGAGAGCAAAATACAATTCTGAAGCTCTCCACCGCCAAAATTTCCAAACTCAGGCGCAGAAATACGTCCTTGCATCGATATGTTATGTTGAAGAACCTCAAGAAACGGGTGGAGCAGGAGTTAACGAGAAACAGGTTAGAATATATGGAAGAATTATTTAACGGTAAGTTCTCCCCTTAGCTTCTTCCTCCTGCTGACCATATGGTTAGTTATAAAAAGGATCTGGGTTGTATGGGCCAATAGGCCTTCAACATTTACCTTCATTCTTATGTTCTTAACTAATGTAAGAGCGGAGCCTTTTGTTTGATAGTTTCATTAACTTTCATGACATTTATGAAATAAATTAATGACATTCATAAACTATTGGGTCCATTACTTCCCAGCATCACCTGTAGCCAAGTCTGCAAATGGCTATTGCAAATAAATGCAAATATGACAATGGGATTTGTTTCTCGGACAGTCAGTAATAAATCACCTAGTGCTCTATTTTGCAGCCATACCTTGCTCCATTTACATTATCCTGCACGGTTTTTGTCCCAATTGTATACAATTAATAAATTTTCTGGTATTCGTTGCGATTGTGCAGGCGGGTTGCGAAAGGGATCAGGGGGATATAAGAGATATAATTAGCAAGAATTTAAAATCATAACAAAAATATTAGTAAAAAGTCAAATAGGACACTAGGATTAATTAATCGTAGCCTTAGTATTAAGAAACCTGGTGTTGTTCTTCAGCTATATATTACTACTGTTAGGCACCCTGTAGATTATGCAGTTCAGATCGTAACAACATACTATGGAATGGATATTAATTTACTAGAACGTGTCCAGCGTAGGATAACGAAGGTATTCTCGCAAAATAGAAATCTGGCATAGTAAAAAAGATTGACGAAGCTTAAATTACATTATATGGAAAGGCGAAGAATTAGGGTTGACATGATAGGGATGTACAAGTGGGCTAATGGACATAGCAAAGGGATTATTAATAGGGTATTAAAAGTCTCAACACACACAGACGAGGAGTAACAAAAACTTGGTTGAAATATGTTGACTGAACCTCACACTGGAAAGTGATGGAACGACGAAGTTCCCGTCCGTCTTGGACCAGTCACAATTCGATCAACACAAGGCAAAACATGAACAAATGGGTATAAATTTGAAAAGTTTAATTTTAGAAATGGCCTGGGTAAATGTTGGTTTGGTAACAGTGTACACAATTCGAAGGGCAAATTACCGCATAGCATAACAGTTGAAGGATCTCTTGATTGTTTCAAGCGTAGGTTTTTATATATATGTGAATGGGGATGGGTGGATATAAATAGGAACTTCTTCGACTGCGATGCCATCTGCTTTTACCTTCATTCCTATGTTCATATGAATGGACATTCGTATGAACATAGGAATGTTCATATGAACAAAAAGGGATATTAATAGGGTATTAAAAGTATCAACACATAATAAAACTCAAAACAATGAATATAAACTGGATAACTTTAGATATGGGAATGTTCTGGGTAAATACAGATTCGGTAACAGGACTGTCGATTTGTGGACCCTATTACCGCAAAACATAGGGGGATATTAATAGTAGTAATAAAAGTGTCAACACAAGACATAACACGAAACAATGAGTATAAATTGGATAAGATTAGATTTATAATAGACATGGGTAAATACTGGTTCGGTAACAGAGTTGTTGATTTGTAGAACCAATTACCGCCCACTGTGGTGGAGGTGGGGTCCTTCAATTGTTTCAAGAGTGGGATGGACATGTATATGAGTGGGATTGGGTGGTTTATATATAGCAGTTGCTTTGTATTGGCCAATAGGCCTTCTGCAGTCACCTTCTTATGTTCTTAACTGTTGCACCAACAGAATCTCATTCTTGCTCTAATGATCCATTTGTGAAGATGTGAGTGGTTGTTTGTGTTGAGATATTTTCCATCAATAGCATGTTGATGTCTCACAATCGACTACTATAACAAAATTTATCATAGTACGGACTATTGCGTGCTGTAGTGGCTCAGTGATATATCCATTTATTTCAGATAATAGGCAAAAACTCCATGTCACCAAACTTTACCTGATATGATTTAGCTCATAAGGCGCCGAACCAACTCAGACCCTCACTTGCTTCCCCAGTTCTTTCCTGGTCGTGCTGTTTGTTTACGCTCGTCCGTTGTTGTAACCATGGCAAAGACTAATCCATTTGAGAAGAGTTACTTCTCACCCCGCAAGATTCAGATGAGAGAGCAAAATAAAATTCTGAAGCTCTCCACCGCCAAAATTTCCAAACTCAGGCGCAGAAATACGTCCTTGCATCGATATGTTATGTTGAAGAACCTCAAGAAACGGGTGGAGCAGGAGTTAACGAGAAACAGGTTAGAATATATGGAAGAATTATTTAACGGTAAGTTCTCCCCTTAGCTTCTTCCTCCTGCTGACCATATGGTTCGTTATAAAAAGGATCTGGGTTGTATGGGCCAATAGGCCTTCAACATTTACCTTCATTCTTATGTTCTTAACTAATGTAAGAGCGGAGCCTTTTGTTTGATAGTTTCATTAACTTTCATGACATTTATGAAACAAAATTAATGACATTCATAAACTATTGGGTCCATTACCTCCCAGTATCACCTGTAGCCAAGTCTGCAAATGGATATTGCAAATAAATGCAAATATGACAATGGGATTTGTTTCTCGGACAGTCAGTAATAAATCACCTAGTGCTATATTTTGCAGCCATACCTTGCCCCATTTACATTATCCTGCACGGTTTTTGTCCCAATTGTATACAACTAATAAATTTTCTGGTATTCGTTGCGATTGCGCAGGCGGGTTGCGAAAGGGATCAGGGGGATATAAGAGATATAATTAGCAAGAATTTAAAATCAAAACAAAAATATTAGTAAAAAGTCATATAGGACACTAGGATTAATTAATCGTAGCCTTAGTATTAAGAAACCTGGTGTTGTTCTTCAGCTATATATTACTACTGTTAGGCACCCTGTAGATTATGCAGTTCAGATCGTAACAACATACTATGGAATGGATATTAATTTACTAGAACGTGTCCAGCGTAGGATGACGAAGGTATTCTCGCAAAATAGAAATCTGGCATAGTAAAAAAGATTGACGAAGCTTAAATTACATTATATGGAATGGCGAAGAATTAGGGTTGACATGATAGGGATGTACAAGTGGGCTAATGGACATAGCAAAGGGATTATTAATAGGGTACTAAAAGTCTCAACACACACAGACGAGGAGTAACAAAAACTTGGTTGAAATATGTTGACTGAACCTCACACTGGAAAGTGATGGAACGACGAAGTTCCGGTCCGTCTTGGACAAGTCACAATTCGATCAACACAAGGCAAAACATGAACAAATGGGTATAAGTTTGAAAAGTTTAAATTTAGAAATGGCCTGGGTAAATGTTGGTTTGGTAACAGTGTACACAATTCGAAGGGCAAATTACCGCATAGCATAGCAGTTGAAGGATCTCTTGATTGTTTCAAGCGTAGGTTTTTATATATATGTGAATGGGGTTGGGTGGATATAAATAGGAACTTCTTCGACGGCGATGCCATCTGTTTTTACCTTCATTCCTATGTTCATATGAATGGACATTCGTATGAACATAGGAATGTTCATATGAACAAAAAGGGATATTAATAGGGTATTAAAAGTATCAACGCATAATAAAACTCAAAACAATGAATATAAACTGGATAACTATAGATATGGGAATGTTCTGGGTAAATACAGATTCGGTAACAGGACTGTCCATTTGTGGACCCTATTACCGCAAAACATAGGGGGATATTAATAATAGTATTAAAAGTGTCAACACAAGACATAACACGAAACAATGAGTATAAATTGGATAAGATTAGATTTATAATAGACATGGGTAAATACTGGTTCGGTAACAGAGTTGTTGATTTGTAGAACCAATTACCGCCCACTGTGGTGGAGGTGGGGTCCTTCAATTGTTTCAAGAGTGGGATGGACATGTATATGAGTGGGATTGGGTGGTTTATATATAGCAGTTGCCTTGTATTGGCCAATAGGCCTTCTGGAGTCACCTTCATATGTTCTTAACTGTTGCACCAACAGAATCTCATTCTTGCTCTAATGATCCATTTGTGAAGATGTGAGTGGTTGTTTGTGTTGAGATATTTTCCATCAATAGCATGTTGATGTTGTCTCACAATCGACTACTATAACAAAATTTATCATAGTACGGGCTATTGCGTGCTGTAG
>NW_027189225.1:131093-154707 GCF_040958095.1 Procambarus clarkii | reverse complement strand
TAGCTTGCTGCACTACACTGGACCACAACTCCTCGTAATTTCCTTAGCTTGCTGCACTACACTGGACCTCAACTCCTCATAATTACCTCAGCTTGTTGCACTACACTGGACCTCAACTTCTCATAATTACATTAGCTTGCTGCTCTACACTGGACCTCAACTCCTCATAATTACCTTAGCGTGCTGCACTACACTGGACCTCAACTCCTCATAATTACCTTAGCTTGCTGCATTACACTGGACCTCAACTCCTCATAATTTCCACAGCTTGCTGCACTACACTGGACCTCAACTCCTCATAATTAACTTAGCTTGCTGCACTACACTGGACCTCAACTCCTCATAATTATCTTAGCTTGCTACATTTCACTGGACATCAACTCCTCATAATTACCTTAGTTGCTGCACTACACTGGACCTCAACTTCTCATAATTACCTTAGCTTGCTGCATTGCACTGGACCTCAACTCCTCATAATTACCTTAGCTTGCTGCACTACACTGGACCTCAACTTTCATTATTACTTAAGCTTGCTGCATTACACTAGACCTCAACTCCTCATAATTACTTTTGCTTGCTACACTACACTGGACCTCAACTCCTCATAATTACCTTTGCTTTCTACACTACACTGGACCTCAACTCCTCATAATTACCTTAGCTTGCTGCACTACACTGGACCTCAACTTTCATAATTACTTAAGCTTGCTGCATTACACTGGACCTCAACTCCTCATAATTACCATACCTTGGTACACTACACTGGACCTCAACTCCTTATAATTACCTTAGCTTGATGCACTACACTGGACCTCAACTCCTCGTAATTACTTTAGCTTGCTACACTACACTGGACCTCAAGTCCTCATAATTACCTTAGCTTGCTGCACTACACTGGACCTCAACTCCTTATAATTACCTTAGCTTGATGCACTACACTGGACCTCAACTCCTTATAATTACCTTTGCTTCCTACACTACACTGGACCTCAACTTCTCATAATTACATTTGCTTTCTACACTACACTGGACCTCAACTTCTCATAATTACCTTAGCTTGCTGCATTACACTGGACCTCAACTTCTCATAATTACCTTAGCTGGCTGCACTACACTGGACCTCAACTCCTCATAATTATCTTTGCTTTCTAAACTACACTGGACCTCAACTCCTCATAATTACCTAAGCTTGCTGCACTACACTGGACCTCAACTCCTGATAATTACCTTAGCTTGCTGCACTACACTGGACCTCAACTCATAATTACCTTAGCTTGCTGCACTACACTAGGCCTGAACTCATAATTACCTTAGCTTGCTACAGTACACTGGATCTCAACTTCTCATAATTACCTTAGCTTGCTACATTACACTGGACCTCAACTCCTCATAATTACCTTAGCTTGCTGCACTACACTGGACCTCAACTCCCTATAATTACTTTAGCTTGCTACACTACACTGGACCTCAACTTCTCATAATTACCTTAGCTTGGTACACTACACTGGACCTCAACTCCTCATAATTACCTTAACTTGGTACATTACACTGGACCTCAACTCCTCATAATTACCTTAGCTTGGTACACTACACTGGACCTCAACTCCTCATAATTACCTTAGCTTGGTACACTACACTGGACCACAACTCCTCATAATTTCCTTAGCTTGCTGCACTACACTGGACCTCAACTCCTCATAATTACCTTAGCTTGCTGCATTACACTGGACCTCAACTCCTCATAATTTCCTCAGCTTGCTGCACTATACTGGACCTCAACTCCTCATAATTACCTTAGCTTACTGCACTACACTGGACCTCAACTTCTCATAATTACCTTAGCTTGCTGCATTACACTGGACCTCAACTCCTCATAATTACCTTAGCTTGCTGCACTACACTGGACCTCAACTTTCATAATTACTTAAGCTTGCTGCATTACACTGGACCTCAACTCCTCATAATTACCTTACCTTGGTACACTACACTGGACCTCAACTCCTTATAATTACCTTAGCTTGATGCACTACACTGGACCTCAACTCCTCATAATTACTTTAGCTTGCTACACTACACTGGACCTCAACTCCTCATAATTACCTTAGCTTGCTGCACTACACTGGACCTCAACTCCTTATAATTATCTTAGCTTGATGCACTAAACTGGACCTCAACTCCTCATAATTACTTTAGCTTGCTACACTACACTGGACCTCAAGTCCTCATAATTACCTTACCTTGGTACACTACACTGGACCTCAACTCCTTATAATTACCTTAGCTTGATGCACTACACTGGACCTCAACTCCTCATAATTACTTTAGCTTGCTACACTACACTGGACCTCAACTCCTCATAATTACCTTAGCTTGATGCACTACACTGGACCTCATCTCCTTATAATTACCTTAGCTTGATGCACTACACTGGACCTCAACTCCTTATAATTACCATGCTTCCTACACTACACTGGACCTCAACTTCTCATAATTACATTTGCTTTCTACACTACACTGGACCTCAACTTCTCATAATTACCTTAGCTTGCTGCATTACACTGGACCTCAACTTCTCATAATTACCTTAGCTGGCTGCACTACCCTGGACCTCAACTCCTCATAATTACCTTTGCTTTCTAAACTACACTGGACCTCAACTCCTCATAATTACCTTAGCTTGCTGCACTACACTGGACCTCAACTCCTGATAATTACCTTAGCTTGCTGCACTACACAGGACCTCAACTCATAATTACCTTAGCTTGCTGCACTACACTAGGCCTGAACTCATAATTACCTTAGCTTGCTACAGTACACTGGATCTCAACTTCTCATAATTACCTTAGCTTGCTGCATTACACTGGACCTCAACTCCTCATAATTACCTTAGCTTGCTGCACTACACTGGACCTCAACTTCTCATAATTACCTTTGCTTTCTACACTACACTGGACGTCAACTTCTCATAATTACCTTTGCTTGCTGCATTACACTGGATCTCAACTTCTCATAATTACCTTAGCTTGCTGCACTACACTGGACCACAACTCCTCATAATTTCCTTAGCTTGCTGCACTACACTGGACCTCAACTCCTCATAATTACCTTAGCTTGTTGCACTACACTGGACCTCAACTTCTCATAATTACCTTAGCTTGCTGCTCTACACTGGACCTCAACTCCTCATAATTACCTTAGCGTGCTGCACTACACTGGACCTCAACTCCTCATAATTACCTTAGCTTGCTGCATTACACTGGACCTCAACTCCTCATAATTTCCTCAGCTTGCTGCACTACACTGGACCTCAACTCCTCTTAATTAACTTAGCTTGCTGCACTACACTGGACCTCAACTCCTCATAATTATCTTAGCTTGCTACATTTCACTGGACATCAACTCCTTATAATTACCTTAGTTGCTGCACTACACTGGACCTCAACTTCTCATAATTACCTTAGCTTGCTGCATTGCACTGGACCTCAACTCCTCATAATTACCTTAGCTTGCTGCACTACACTGGACCTCAACTTTCATTATTACTTAAGCTTGCTGCATTACACTGGACCTCAACTCCTTATAATTACCTTAGCTTGATGCACTACACTGGACCTCAACTCCTTATAATTACCTTAGCTTGATGCACTACACTGGACCTCAACTCCTCATAATTACCTAAGCTTGCTGCACTACACTGGACCTCAACTCCTTATAATTACCTTAGCTTGATGCACTACACTGGACCTCAACTCCTTATAATTACCTTTGCTTCCTACACTACACTGGACCTCAACTCCTCATAATTACCTTTGCTTTCTACACTACACTGGACCTCAACTCCTCATAATTACCTTAGCTTGCTGCACTACACTGGACCTCAACTTTCATAATTACTTAAGCTTGCTGCATTACACTGGACCTCAACTCCTCATAATTACTTACCTTGGTACACTACACTGGACCTCAACTCCTTATAATTACCTTAGCTTGATGCACTACACTGGACCTCAACTCCTCATAATTACTTTAGCTTGCTACACTACACTGGACCTCAAGTCCTCATAATTACCTTAGCTTGTTCACTACACTGGACCTCAACTCCTTATAATTAATTTAGCTTGATGCACTACACTGGACCTCAACTCCTTATAATTTCCTTTGCTTCCTACACTACACTGGACCTCAACTTCTCATAATTACATTTGCTTTCTGCACTACACTGGACCTCAACTTCTCATAATTACCTTAGCTTGCTGCATTACACTGGACCTCAACTTCTCATAATTACCTTAGCTGGCTGCAATCCACTGGACCTCAACTCCTCATAATTATCTTTGCTTTCTAAACTACACTGGACCTCAACTCCTCATAATTACCTTAGCTTGCTGCACTACACTGGACCTCAACTCCAGATAATTACCTTAGCTTGCTGCACTACACTGGACCTCAACTCATAATTACCTTAGCTTGCTGCACTACACTAGGCCTGAACTCATAATTACCTTAGCTTGCTACAGTACACTGGATCTCAACTTCTCATAATTACCTTAGCTTGCTGCATTACACTGGACCTCAACTCCTCATAATTACCTTAGCTTGCTGCACTACAATGGACCTCAACTCCCTATAATTACTTTAGCTTGCTACACTACACTGGACCTCAACTTCTCATAATTACCTTAGCTTAGTTCACTACACTGGACCTCAGCTCCTCATAATTACCTTAACTTGGTACATTACACTGGACCTCAACTCCTCATAATTACCTTAGCTTGGTACACTACACTGGACCTCAACTCCTCATAATTACCTTAGCTTGGTACACTACACTGGACCACAACTCCTCATAATTTCCTTTGCTTGCTGCACTACACTGGACCTCAACTCCTCATAATTACCTTAGCTTGCTGCATTACACTGGACCTCAACTCCTCATAATTTCCTCAGCTTGCTGCATTACACTGGATCTCAACTTCTCATAATTACCTTAGCTTGCTGCACTACACTGGACCACAACTCTTCGTAATTTCCTTAGCTTGCTGCACTACACTGGACCTCAACTCCTCATAATTACCTCAGCTTGTTGCACTACACTGGACCTCAACTTCTCATAATTACCTTAGCTTGCTGCTCTACACTGGACCTCAACTCCTCATAATTACCTTAGCGTGCTGCACTACACTGGACCTCAACTCCTCATAATTACCTTAGCTTGCTGCATTACACTGGACCTCAACTCCTCATAATTTCCTCAGCTTGCTGCACTACACTGGACCTCAACTCCTCATAATTAACTTAGCTTGCTGCACTACACTGGACCTCAACTCCTCATAATTATCTTAGCTTGCTACATTTCACTGGACATCAACTCCTCATAATTACCTTAGTTGCTGCACTACACTGGACCTCAACTTCTCATAATTACCTTAGCTTGCTGCATTGCACTGGACCTCAACTCCTCATAATTACCTTAGCTTGCTGCACTACACTGGACCTCAACTTTCATTATTACTTAAGCTTGCTGCATTACACTAGACCTCAACTCCTTATAATTACCTTAGCTTGATGCACTACACTGGACCTCAACTACTCATAATTACTTTTGCTTGCTACACTACACTGGACCTCAACTCCTCATAATTACCTAAGCTTGCTGCACTACACTGGACCTCAACTCCTTATAATTACCTTAGCTTGATGCACTACACTGGACCTCAACTCCTTATAATTACCTTTGCTTCCTACACTACACTGGACCTCAACTCCTCATAATTACCTTTGCTTTCTACACTACACTGGACCTCAACTCCTCATAATTACCTTAGCTTGCTGCACTACACTGGACCTCAACTTTCATAATTACTTAAGCTTGCTGCATTACACTGGACCTCAACTCCTCATAATTACCTTACCTTGGTACACTACACTGGACCTCAACTCCTTATAATTACCTTAGCTTGATGCACTACACTGGACCTCAACTCCTCGTAATTACTTTAGCTTGCTACACTACACTGGACCTCAAGTCCTCATAATTACCTTAGCTTGCTGCACTACACTGGACCTCAACTCCTTATAATTACCTTAGCTTGATGCACTACACTGGACCTCAACTCCTTATAATTACCTTTGCTTCCTACACTACACTGGACCTCAACTTCTCATAATTACATTTGCTTTCTACACTACACTGGACCTCATCTTCTCATAATTACCTTAGCTTGCTGCATTACACTGGACCTCAACTTCTCATAATTACCTTAGCTGGCTGCACTACACTGGACCTCAACTCCTCATAATTATCTTTGCTTTCTAAACTACACTGGACCTCAACTCCTCATAATTACCTTAGCTTGCTGCACTACACTGGACCTCAACTCCTGATAATTACCTTAGCTTGCTGCACTACACTGGACCTCAACTCATAATTACCTTAGCTTGCTGCACTACACTAGGCCTGAACTCATAATTACCTTAGCTTGCTACAGTACACTGGATCTCAACTTCTCATAATTACCTTAGCTTGCTGCATTACACTGGACCTCAACTCCTCATAATTACCTTAGCTTGCTGCACTACACTGGACCTCAACTCCCTATAATTACTTTAGCTTGCTACACTACACTGGACCTCAACTTCTCATAATTACCTTAGCTTGGTACACTACACTGGACCTCAACTCCTCATAATTACCTTAACTTGGTACATTACACTGGACCTCAACTCCTCATAATTACCTTAGCTTGGTACACTACACTGGACCTCAACTCCTCATAATTACCTTAGCTTGGTACACTACACTGGACCACAACTCCTCATAATTTCCTTAGCTTGCTGCACTACACTGGACCTCAACTCCTCATAATTACCTTAGCTTGCTGCATTACACTGGACCTCAACTCCTCATAATTTCCTCAGCTTGCTGCACTATACTGGACCTCAACTCCTCATAATTACCTTAGCTTACTGCACTACACTGGACCTCAACTTCTCATAATTACCTTAGCTTGCTGCATTACACTGGACCTCAACTCCTCATAATTACCTTAGCTTGCTGCACTACACTGGACCTCAACTTTCATAATTACTTAAGCTTGCTGCATTACACTGGACCTCAACTCCTCATAATTACCTTACCTTGGTACACTACACTGGACCTCAACTCCTTATAATTACCTTAGCTTGATGCACTACACTGGACCTCAACTCCTCATAATTACTTTAGCTTGGTACACTACACTGGACCTCAACTCCTCATAATTACCTTAGCTTGCTGCACTACACTGGACCTCAACTCCTTATAATTATCTTAGCTTGATGCACTAAACTGGACCTCAACTCCTCATAATTACTTTAGCTTGCTACACTACACTGGACCTCAAGTCCTCATAATTACCTTACCTTGGTACACTACACTGGACCTCAACTCCTTATAATTACCTTAGCTTGATGCACTACACTGGACCTCAACTCCTCATAATTACTTTAGCTTGCTACACTACACTGGACCTCAACTCCTCATAATTACCTTAGCTTGATGCACTACACTGGACCTCATCTCCTTATAATTACCTTAGCTTGATGCACTACACTGGACCTCAACTCCTTATAATTACCATGCTTCCTACACTACACTGGACCTCAACTTCTCATAATTACATTTGCTTTCTACACTACACTGGACCTCAACTTCTCATAATTACCTTAGCTTGCTGCATTACACTGGACCTCAACTAATCATAATTACCTTAGCTGGCTGCACTACCCTGGACCTCAACTCCTCATAATTACCTTTGCTTTCTAAACTACACTGGACCTCAACTCCTCATAATTACCTTAGCTTGCTGCACTACACTGGACCTCAACTCCTGATAATTACCTTAGCTTGCTGCACTACACAGGACCTCAACTCATAATTACCTTAGCTTGCTGCACTACACTAGGCCTGAACTCATAATTACCTTAGCTTGCTACAGTACACTGGATCTCAACTTCTCATAATTACCTTAGCTTGCTGCATTACACTGGACCTCAACTCCTCATAATTACCTTAGCTTGCTGCACTACACTGGACCTCAACTCCCTATAATTACTTTAGCTTGCTACACTACACTGGACCTCAACTTCTCATAATTACCTTAGCTTGGTACACTACACTGGACCTCAACTCCTCATAATTACCTTAACTTGGTACATTACACTGGACCTCAACTCCTCATAATTACCTTAGCTTGGTACACTACACTGGACCTCAACTCCTCATAATTACCTTAGCTTGGTACACTACACTGGACCACAACTCCTCATAATTTCCTTAGCTTGCTGCACTACACTGGACCTCAACTCCTCATAATTACCTTAGCTTGCTGCATTACACTGGACCTCAACTCCTCATAATTTCCTCAGCTTGCTGCACTATACTGGACCTCAACTCCTCATAATTACCTTAGCTTGATGCACTACGCTGGACCTCAACTCCTCATAATTATCTTAGCTTGCTATATTTCACTGGACATCAACTCCTCATAATTACCTTAGCTTACTGCACTACACTGGACCTCAACTTCTCATAATTACCTTAGCTTGCTGCATTACACTGGACCTCAACTCCTCATAATTACCATAGCTTGCTGCACTACACTGGACCTCAACTTTCATAATTACTTAAGCTTTCTGCATTACACTGGACCTCAACTCCTCATAATTACCTTACCTTGGTACACTACACTGGACCTCAACTCCTTATAATTACCTTAGCTTGATGCACTACACTGGACCTCAACTCCTCATAATTACTTTAGCTTGCTACACTACACTGGACCTCAACTCCTCATAATTACCTTAGCTTGCTGCACTACACTGGACCTCAACTCCTTATAAAAACCTTAGCTTGATGCACTAAACTGGACCTTAAACTCCTTATAATTACCTTTGCTTCCTACACTACACTGGACCTCAACTTCTCATAATTACATTTGCTTTCTGCACTACACTGGACCTCAACTTCTCATAATTACCTTAGCTTGCTGCATTACACTGGACCTCAACTTCTCATAATTACCTTAGCTTGCTGCACTACACTGGACCTCAACTCCTCATAATTACCTTTGCTCTCTACACTACACTGTACCTCAACTCCTCATAATTACCTTAGCTTGCTGCACTACACTGGACCTCAACTCCTCATAATTAACTTAGCTTGCTGCACTACACTGGACCTCAACTCATAATTACCTTAGCTTGCTGCACTACACTAGGCCTGAACTCATAATTACCTTAGCTTGCTACAGTACACTGGATCTCAACTTCTCATAATTACCTTAGCTTGCTGCATTGCACTGGACCTCAACTTCTCATAATTACCTTAGCTTGCTGCATTACACTGGACCTCAACTCCTCATAATTACCTTAGCTTGCTACACTACACTGGACCTCAACTTCTCATAATTACCTTAGCTTGGTACACTACACTGGACCTCAACTTCTCATAATTACCTTAGCTTGGTACACTACACTGGACCTCAACTCCTCATAATTACCTTAACGTGGTACATTACACTGGACCTCAACTCCTCATAATTACCTTAGCTTGGTACACTACACTGGACCTCAACTCCTCATAATTACCTTAGCTTGGTACACTACACTGGACCACAACTCCTCATAATTTCCTTAGCTTGCTGCACTACACTGGACCTCAACTCCTCATAATTACCTTAGCTTGCTGCATTACACTGGACCTCAACTCCTCATAATTTCCTCAGCTTGCTGCACTATACTGGACCTCAACTCCTCATAATTACCTTAGCTTGCTGCACTACACTGGACCTCAACTCCTCATAATTATCTTAGCTTGCTATATTTCACTGGACATCAACTCCTCATAATTACCTTAGCTTACTGCACTACACTGGACCTCAACTTCTCATAATTTCCTTAGCTTGCTGCATTACACTGGACCTCAACTCCTCATAATTACCTTAGCTTGCTGCACTACACTGGACCTCAACTTTCATAATTACTTAAGCTTGCTGCATTACACTGGACCTCAACTCCTCATAATTACCTTACCTTGGTACACTACACTGGACCTCAACTCCTTATAATTACCTTAGCTTGATGCACTACACTGGACCTCAACTCCTCATAATTACTTTAGCTTGCTACACTACACTGGACCTCAACTCCTCATAATTACCTTAGCTTGCTGCACTACACTGGACCTCAACTCCTTATAAAAACCTTAGCTTGATGCACTAAACTGGACCTTAAACTCCTTATAATTACCTTTGCTTCCTACACTACACTGGACCTCAACTTCTCATAATTACATTTGCTTTCTGCACTACACTGGACCTCAACTTCTCATAATTACCTTAGCTTGCTGCATTACACTGGACCTCAACTTCTCATAATTACCTTAGCTTGCTGCACTACACTGGACCTCAACTCCTCATAATTACCTTTGCTCTCTACACTACACTGTACCTCAACTCCTCATAATTACCTTAGCTTGCTGCACTACACTGGACCTCAACTCCTCATAATTAACTTAGCTTGCTGCACTACACTGGACCTCAACTCATAATTACCTTAGCTTGCTGCACTACACTAGGCCTGAACTCATAATTACCTTAGCTTGCTACAGTACACTGGATCTCAACTTCTCATAATTACCTTAGCTTGCTGCACTACACTGGACCTCAACTCCCTATAATTACTTTAGCTTGCTACACTACACTGGACCTCAACTTCTCATAATTATCTTAGCTTGGTACACTACACTGGACCTCAACTCCTCATAATTACCTTAGCTTGGTACATTACACTGGACCTCAACTCCTCATAATTACCTTAGCTTGGTACACTACACTGGACCTCAACTCCTCATAATTACCTTAGCTTGGTACACTACACTGGACCACAACTCCTCATAATTTCCTTAGCTTGCTGCACTACACTGGACCTCAACTCCTCATAATTACCTTAGCTTGCTGCACTACACTGGACCACAACTCCTCATAATTTCCTTATCTTGCTGCACTACACTGGACCTCAACTCCTTATAATTACCTTAGCTTGCTGCACAGCACTGGACCTCAACTCCTCATAATTACCTTAGCTTGCTGCACTACACTGGACCTCAACTCCTCATAATTACCTTAGCTTGCTGCACTACACTGGACCTCAACTCCTTATAATTACCTTTGCTTCCTACACTACACTGGACCTCAACTTCTCATAATTACCTTTGCTTTCTACACTACACTGGACGTCAACTTCTCATAATTACCTTTGCTTGCTGCATTACACTGGATCTCAACTTCTCATAATTACCTTAGCTTGCTGCACTACACTGGACCACAACTCCTCATAATTTCCTAAGCTTGCTGCACTACACTGGACCTCAACTCCTCATAATTACCTTAGCTTGTTGCACTACACTGGACCTCAACTTCTCATAATTACCTTAGCTTGCTGCTCTACACTGGACCTCAACTCCTCATAATTACCTTAGCGTGCTGCACTACACTGGACCTCAACTCCTCATAATTACCTTAGCTTGCTGCATTACACTGGACCTCAACTCCTCATAATTTCCTCAGCTTGCTGCACTACACTGGACCTCAACTCCTCATAATTAACTTAGCTTGCTGCACTACACTGGACCTCAACTCCTCATAATTATCTTAGCTTGCTACATTTCACTGGACATCAACTCCTCATAATTACCTTAGTTGCTGCACTACACTGGACCTCAACTCCTCATAATTACCTTAGCTTGCTGCATTACACTGAACCTCAACTCCTCATAATTTCCTCAGCTTGCTGCACTACACTGGACCTCAAATCCTCATAATTAACTTAGCTTGCTGCACTACACTGGACCTCAACTCCTCATAATTATCTTAGCTTGCTACATTTCACTGGACATCAACTCCTCATAATTACCTTAGTTGCTGCACTACACTGGACCTCAACTTCTCATAATTACCTTAGCTTGCTGCATTGCACTGGACCTCAACTCCTCATAATTACCTTAGCTTGCTGCACTACACTGGACCTCAACTTTCATTATTACTTAAGCTTGCTGCATTACACTGGACCTCAACTCCTTATAATTAACTTAGCTTGATGCACTACACTGGACCTCAACCCCTCATAATTACTTTAGCTTACTACACTACACTGGACCTCAACTCCTCATAATTACCTAAGCTTGCTGCACTACACTGGACCTCAACTCCTTATAATTACCTTAGCTTGATGCACTACACTGGACCTCAACTCCTTATAATTACCTTTGCTTCCTACACTACACTGGACCTCAACTCCTCATAATTACCTTTGCTTTCTACACTACACTGGACCTCAACTCCTCATAATTACCTTAGCTTGCTGCACTACACTGGACCTCAACTTTCATAATTACTTAAGCTTGCTGCATTACACTGGACCTCAACTCCTCATAATTACCTTACCTTGGTACACTACACTGGACCTTAACTCCTTATAATTACCTTAGCTTGATGCACTACACTGGACCTCAACTCCTCATAATTACTTTAGCTTGCTACACTACACTGGACCTCGAGTCCTCATAATTACCTTAGCTTGCTGCACTACACTGGACCTCAACTCCTTATAATTACCTTAGCTTGATGCACTACACTGGACCTCAACTCCTTATAATTACCTTTGCTTCCTACACTACACTGGACCTCAACTTCTCATAATTACATTTGCTTTCTACACTACACTGGACCTCAACTTCTCATAATTACCTTAGCTTGCTGCATTACACTGGACCTCAACTTCTCATAATTACGTTAGCTGGCTGCACTACACTGGACCTCAACTCCTCATAATTACCTTTGCTTTCTAAACTACACTGGACCTCAACTCCTCATAATTACCTTAGCTTGCTGCACTACACTGGACCTCAACTCCTGATAATTACCTTAGCTTGCTGCACTACACTGGACCTCAACTCATAATTACCTTAGCTTGCTGCACTACACCAGGCCTGAACTCATAATTACCTTAGCTTGCTACAGTACACTGGATCTCAACTTCTCATAATTACCTTAGCTTCCTGCATTACACTGGACCTCAACTCCTCATAATTACCTTAGCTTGCTGCACTACACTGGACCTCAACTCCCTATAATTACTTTAGCTTGCTACACTACACTGGACCTCAACTTCTCATAATTACCTTAGCTTGGTACACTACACTGGACCTCAACTCCTCATAATTACCTTAACTTGGTACATTACACTGGACCTCAACTCCTCATAATTACCTTAGCTTGGTACACTACACTGGACCTCAACTCCTCATAATTACCTTAGCTTGGTACACTACACTGGACCACAACTCCTCATAATTTCCTTAGCTTGCTGCACTACACTGGACCTCAACTCCTCATAATTACCTTAGCTTGCTGCACTACACTGGACCACAACTCCTCATAATTTCCTTAGCTTGCTGCACTACACTGGACCTCAACTCCTCATAATTACCTTAGCTTGCTGCACAGCACTGGACCTCAACTCCTCATAATCACCTTAGCTTGCTGCACTACACTGGACCTCAACTCCTCATAATTACCTTAGCTTGCTTCACTACACTGGACCTCAACTCCTTATAATTACCTTTGCTTCCTACACTACACTGGACCTCAACTTCTCATAATTACCTTTGCTTTCTACACTACACTGGACCTCAACTTCTCATAATTACCTTAGCTTGCTGCATTACACTGGATCTCAACTTCTCATAATTACCTTAGCTTGCTGCACTACACTGGACCTCAACTTCTCATAATTACCTTAGCTTGCTGCTCTACACTGGACCTCAACTCCTCATAATTACCTTAGCGTGCTGCACTACACTGGACCTCAATTCTTCATAATTACCTTAGCTTGCTGCACTACACTGGACCTCAACTCCTCATAATTACCTTAGCTTGCTGCACTACACTGGACCTCAACTCCTCATAATTACCTTAGCTTGCTGCACTACACTAGACCTCAACTCCTCATAATTACCTTAGCTTGCTGCACTACACTGGACCTCAACTTCTCATAATTACCTTAGCTTGCTGCACTACACTGGGCCTCAACTCCTCATACTTACCTTAGGTTGCTGCACTACACTGGACCTCAACTTCTCATAATTACCTTAGCTTGCTGCTCTACACTGGACCTCAACTCCTCATAATTACCTTAGCTTGCTGCACTACACTGGACCTCAACTAATCATAATTACCTTAGCTTGCTGCATTACACTAGACCTCAACTCCTCATAATTTCCTCAGCTTGCTGCACTACACTGGACCTCAACTCCTCATAATTACCTTAACTTAGTACATTACACTGAACCTCAACTCCTCATAATTACCTTAGCTTGGTACACTACACTGGACCTCAACTCCTCATAATTACCTTAGCTTGGTACACTACACTGGACCACAACTCCTCATAATTTCCTTAGCTTGCTGCACTACACTGGACCTCAACTCCTCATAATTACCTTAGCTTGCTGCACTACACTGGACCACAACTCCTCATAATTTCCTTAGCTTGCTGCACTACACTGGACCTCAACTCCTCATAATTACCTTAGCTTGCTGCACAGCACTGGACCTCAACTCCTCATAATTACCTTAGCTTGCTGCACTACACTGGACCTAAACTCCTCATAATTACCTTAGCTTGCTTCACTACACTGGACCTCAACTCCTTATAATTACCTTTGCTTCCTACACTACACTGGACCTCAACTTCTCATAATTACCTTTGCTTTCTACACTACACTGGACCTCAACTTCTCATAATTACCTTAGCTTGCTGCATTACACTGGATCTCAACTTCTCATAATTACCTTAGCTTGCTGCACTACACTGGACCTCAACTTCTCATAATTACCTTAGCGTGCTGCACTACACTGGACCTCAACTCCTCATAATTACCTTTGCTTGCTGCACTACACTGGACCTCAACACCTCATAATTACCTTAGCTTGCTGCACTATACTGGACCTCAACTCATAATTACCTTAGCTTGCTGCACTACACTGGACCTCAACTCCTCATAATTACCTTAGCTTGCTGCACTACACTGGACCTCAACTCCTCATAATTACCTTAGCGTGCTGCACTACACTGGACCTCAACTCCTCATAATTACCTTAGCGTGCTGCACTACACTGGACCTCAACTCCTCATAATTACCTTAGCTTGCTGCACTACACTGGACCTCAACTCCTCATAATTACCTTAGCTTGCTACACTATACTGGACCTCAACTCCTCATAATTACCTTAGCTTGCTGCACTATACTGGACCTCAACTCCTCATAATTACCTTAGCTTGCTGCACTACACTGGACCTCAACTAATCATAATTACCTTAGCTTGCTGCATTACACTGGACCTCAACTTCTCATAATTACCTTTGCTTTCTACACTACACTGGACCTCAACTTCTCATAATTACCTTAGCTTGCTGCATTACACTGGATCTCAACTTCTCATAATTACCTTAGCTTGCTGCACTACACTGGACCTCAACTTCTCATAATTACCTTAGCTTGCTGCTCTACACTGGACCTCAACTTCTCATAATTACCTTAGCATGCTGCACTACACTGGACCTCAACTCCTCATAATTACCTTAGCTTGCTGCAGTACACTGGATCTCAACTCCTCATAATTACCTTAGCTTGCTGCACTACACTGGACCTCAACTCCTCATAATTACCTTAGCTTGCTGCACTACACTAGACCTCAACTCCTCATAATTACCTTAGCTTGCTGCACTACACTGGACCTCAACTTCTCATAATTACCTTAGCTTGCTGCACTACACTGGGCCTCAACTCCTCATAATTACCTTAGGTTGCTGCACTACACTGGACCTCAACTTCTCATAATTACCTTAGCTTGCTGCTCTACACTGGACCTCAACTCCTCATAATTACCTTAGCTTGCTGCACTACACTGGACCTACACTAATCATAATTACCTTAGCTTGCTGCATTACACTGGACCTCAACTCCTCATAATTTCCTCAGCTTGCTGCACTACACTGGACCTCAACTCCTCATAATTACCTTAACTTGGTACATTACACTGGACCTCAACTCCTCATAATTACCTTAGCTTGGTACACTACACTGGACCTCAACTCCTCATAATTACCTTAGCTTGGTACACTACACTGGACCACAACTCCTCATAATTTCCTTAGCTTGCTGCACTACACTGGACCTCAACTCCTCATAATTACCTTAGCTTGCTGCACTACACTAGACCTCAACTCCTCATAATTACCTTAGCTTGCTGCACTACACTGGACCTCAACTTCTCATAATTACCTTAGCTTGCTGCACTACACTGGGCCTCAACTCCTCATAATTACCTTAGGTTGCTGCACTACACTGGACCTCAACTTCTCATAATTACCTTAGCTTGCTGCTCTACACTGGACCTCAACTCCTCATAATTACCTTAGCTTGCTGCACTACACTGGACCTACACTAATCATAATTACCTTAGCTTGCTGCATTACACTGGACCTCAACTCCTCATAATTTCCTCAGCTTGCTGCACTACACTGGACCTCAACTCCTCATAATTACCTTAACTTGGTACATTACACTGGACCTCAACTCCTCATAATTACCTTAGCTTGGTACACTACACTGGACCTCAACTCCTCATAATTACCTTAGCTTGGTACACTACACTGGACCACAACTCCTCATAATTTCCTTAGCTTGCTGCACTACACTGGACCTCAACTCCTCATAATTACCTTAGCTTGCTGCACTACACTGGACCACAACTCCTCATAATTTCCTTAGCTTGCTGCACTACACTGGACCTCAACTCCTCATAATTACCTTAGCTTGCTGCACAGCACTGGACCTCAACTCCTCATAATTACCTTAGCTTGCTGCACTACACTGGACCTAAACTCCTCATAATTACCTTAGCTTGCTTCACTACACTGGACCTCAACTCCTTATAATTACCTTTGCTTCCTACACTACACTGGACCTCAACTTCTCATAATTACCTTTGCTTTCTACACTACACTGGACCTCAACTTCTCATAATTACCTTAGCTTGCTGCATTACACTGGATCTCAACTTCTCATAATTTCCTTAGCTTGCTGCACTACACTGGACCTCAACTTCTCATAATTACCTTAGCGTGCTGCACTACACTGGTCCTCAACTCCTCATAATTACCTTAGCTTGCTGCACTACACTGGACCTCAACACCTCATAATTACCTTAGCTTGCTGCACTATACTGGACCTCAACTCATAATTACCTTAGCTTGGTGCACTACACTGGACCTCAACTCCTCATAATTACCTTAGCTTGCTGCACTACACTGGACCTCAACTCCTCATAATTACCTTAGCGTGCTGCACTACACTGGACCTCAACTCCTCATAATTACCTTAGCTTGCTGCACTACACTGGACCTCAACTCCTCATAATTACCTTAGCTTGCTAAACTATACTGGACCTCAACTCCTCATAATTACCTTAGCTTGCTGCACTATACTGGACCTCAACTCCTCATAATTACCTTAGCTTGCCGCACTACACTGGACCTCAACTAATCATAATTACCTTAGCTTGCTGCATTACACTGGACCTCAACTCCTCATAATTTCCTCAGCTTGCTGCACTACACTGGACCTCAACTCCTCATAATTACCTTAGCTTGCTACACTATACTGGACCTCAACTCCTCATAATTACCTTAGCTTGCTGCACTATACTGGACCTCAACTCCTCATAATTACCTTAGCTTGCTGCACTACACTGGACCTCAACTAATCATAATTACCTTAGCTTGCTGCATTACACTGGACCTCAACTCCTCATAATTTCCTCAGCTTGCTGCACTACACTGGACCTCAACTCCTCATAATTACCTTAGAGTGCTGCTCTACACTGGACCTCAACTCCTCATAATTACCTTAGCTTGCTGCACTACAATGGACCTCAACTCCTCATAATTACCATAGCGTGCTGCACTGCACTGGACCTCAACTCCTCATAATTACCTTAGCGTGCTGCACTACACTGGACCTCAACTCCTCATAATTACCTTTGCTTGCTGCACTACACTGGACCTCAACACCTCATAATTACCTTAGCTTGCTGCACTATACTGGACCTCAACTCATAATTACCTAAGCTTGCTGCACTACAATGGACCTCAACTCCTCATAATTACCTTACCTTGCTGCACTACACTTTACCTCAACTCCTCATAATTACCTTAGCGTGCTGCACTACACTGGACCTCAAATCCGCATAATTACCTTAGCGTGCTGCACTACACTGGACCTCAACTCCTCATAATTACCTTAGCTTGCTGCACTACACTGGACCTCAACTCCTCATAATTACCTTAGCCTGCTACACTATACTGGACCTCAACTCCTCATAATTACCTTAGCTTGCTGCACTATACTGGACCTCAACTCCTCATAATTACCTTAGCTCCCTGCACTACACTGGACCTCAACTAATCATAATTACCTTAGCTTGCTGCATTACACTGGACCTCAACTTCTCATAATTTCCTCAGCTTGCTGCACTACACTGGACCTCAACTCCTCATAATTACCTTATCTTGCTGCACTACACTGGACCTCAACTCCTCATAATTATCTTAGCTTGCTACATTTCACTGGACATCAACTCCTCATAATTACCTCAGCTTGCTGCACTACACTGGACCTCAACTCCTCATAATTACCTTAGCTTGCTGCACTACACTAGACCTCAACTCCTCATAATTACCTTAGCTTGCTGCACTACACTGGACCTCAACTTCTCATAATTACCTTAGCTTGCTGCACTACACTGGGCCTCAACTCCTCATAATTACCTTAGGTTGCTGCACTACACTGGACCTCAACTTCTCATAATTACCTTAGCTTGCTGCTCTACACTGGACCTCAACTCCTCATAATTACCTTAGCTTGCTGCACTACACTAGACCTCAACTAATCATAATTACCTTAGCTTGCTGCATTACACTGGACCTCAACTCCTCATAATTTCCTCAGCTTGCTGCACTACACTGGACCTCAACTCCTCATAATTACCTTAACTTGGTACATTACACTGGACCTCAACTCCTCATAATTACCTTAGCTTGGTACACTACACTGGACCTCAACTCCTCATAATTACCTTAGCTTGGTACACTACACTGGACCACAACTCCTCATAATTTCCTTAGCTTGCTGCACTACACTGGACCTCAACTCCTCATAATTACCTTAGCTTGCTGCACTACACTGGACCACAACTCCTCATAATTTCCTTAGCTTGCTGCACTACACTGGACCTCAACTCCTCATAATTACCTTAGCTTGCTGCACAGCACTGGACCTCAACTCCTCATAATTACCTTAGCTTGCTGCACTACACTGGACCTAAACTTCTCATAATTACCTTAGCTTGCTTCACTACACTGGAGCTCAACTCCTTATAATTACCTTTGCTTCCTACACTACACTGGACCTCAACTTCTCATAATTACCTTTGCTTTCTACACTACACTGGACCTCAACTTCTCATAATTACCTTAGCTTGCTGCATTACACTGGATCTCAACTTCTCATAATTACCTTAGCTTGCTGCACTACACTGGACCTCAACTTCTCATAATTACCTTAGCGTGCTGCACTACACTGGACCTCAACTCCTCATAATTACCTTTGCTTGCTGCACTACACTGGACCTCAACACCTCATAATTACCTTAGCTTGCTGCACTATACTGGACCTCAACTCATAATTACCTTAGCTTGCTGCACTACACTGGACCTCAACTTTTCATAATTACCTTAGCTTGCTGCACTACACTGGACCTCAACTCCTCATAATTACCTTAGCGTGCTGCACTACACTGGACCTCAACTCCTCATAATTACCTTAGCTTGCTGCACTACACTGGACCTCAACTCCTCATAATTACCTTAGCTTGCTAAACTATACTGGACCTCAACTCCTCATAATTACCTTAGCTTGCTGCACTATACTGGACCTCAACTCCTCATAATTACCTTAGCTTGCTGCACTACACTGGACCTCAACTAATCATAATTACCTTAGCTTGCTGCATTACACTGGACCTCAACTCCTCATAATTTCCTCAGCTTGCTGCACTACACTGGACCTCAACTCCTCATAATTACCTTAGCTTGCTACACTATACTGGACCTCAACTCCTCATAATTACCTTAGCTTGCTGCACTATACTGGACCTCAATTCCTCATAATTACCTTAGCTTGCTGCACTACACTGGACCTCAACTAATCATAATTACCTTAGCTTGCTGCATTACACTGGACCTCAACTCCTCATAATTTCCTCAGCTTGCTGCACTACACTGGACCTCAACTCCTCATAATTACCTTAGCGTGCTGCTCTACACTGGACCTCAACTCCTCATAATTACCTTAGCTTGCTGCACTACAATGGACCTCAACTCCTCATAATTACCATAGCGTGCTGCACTGCACTGGACCTCAACTCCTCATAATTACCTTAGCGTGCTGCACTACACTGGACCTCAACTCCTCATAATTACCTTTGCTTGCTGCACTACACTGGACCTCAACACCTCATAATTACCTTAGCTTGCTGCACTATACTGGACCTCAACTCAAAATTACCTAAGCTTGCTGCACTACACTGGACCTCAACTCCTCATAATTACCTTAGCTTGCTGCACTACACTTTACCTCAACTCCTCATAATTACCTTAGCGTGCTGCACTACACTGGACCTCAAATCCTCATAATTACCTTAGCGTGCTGCACTACACTGGACCTCAACTCCTCATAATTACCTTAGCTTGCTGCACTACACTGGACCTCAACTCCTCATAATTACCTTAGCTTGCTACACTATACTGGACCTCAACTTCTCATAATTACCTTAGCTTGCTGCACTACACTGGGCCTCAACTCCTCATAATTACCTTAGGTTGCTGCACTACACTGGACCTCAACTTCTCATAATTACCTTAGCTTGCTGCTCTACACTGGACCTCAACTCCTCATAATTACCTTAGCTTGCTGCACTACACTGGACCTCAACTAATCATAATTACCTTAGCTTGCTGCATTACACTAGACCTCAACTCCTCATAATTTCCTCAGCTTGCTGCACTACACTGGACCTCAACTCCTCATAATTACCTTAACTTAGTACATTACACTGGACCTCAACTCCTCATAATTACCTTAGCTTGGTACACTACACTGGACCTCAACTCCTCATAATTACCTTAGCTTGGTACACTACACTGGACCACAACTCCTCATAATTTCCTTAGCTTGCTGCACTACACTGGACCTCAACTCCTCATAATTACCTTAGCTTGCTGCACTACACTGGACCACAACTCCTCATAATTTCCTTAGCTTGCTGCACTACACTGGACCTCAACTCCTCATAATTACCTTAGCTTGCTGCACAGCACTGGACCTCAACTCCTCATAATTACCTTAGCTTGCTGCACTACACTGGACCTAAACTCCTCATAATTACCTTAGCTTGCTTCACTACACTGGACCTCAACTCCTTATAATTACCTTTGCTTCCTACACTACACTGGACCTCAACTTCTCATAATTACCTTTGTTTTCTACACTACACTGGATCTCAACTTCTCATAATTACCTTAGCTTGCTGCATTACACTGGATCTCAACTTCTCATAATTACCTTAGCTTGCTGCACTACACTGGACCTCAACTTCTCATAATTACCTTAGCGTGCTGCACTACACTGGACCTCAACTCCTCATAATTACCTTTGCTTGCTGCACTACACTGGACCTCAACACCTCATAATTACCTTAGCTTGCTGCACTATACTGGACCTCACCTCATAATTACCTTAGCTTGCTGCACTACACTGGACCTCAACTCCTCATAATTACCTTAGCTTGCTGCACTACACTGGACCTCAACTCCTCATAATTACCTTAGCGCGCTGCACTACACTGGACCTCAACTCCTCATAATTACCTTAGCGTGCTGCACTACACTGGACCTCAACTCCTCATAATTACCTTAGCTTGCTGCACTACACTGGACCTCAACTCCTCATAATTACCTTAGCTTGCTACACTATACTGGACCTCAACTCCTCATAATTACCTTAGCTTGCTGCACTATACTGGACCTCAACTCCTCATAATTACCTTAGCTTGCTGCACTACACTGGACCTCAACTAATCATAATTACCTTAGCTTGCTGCATTACACTGGACCTCAACTTCTCATAATTACCTTTGCTTTCTACACTACACTGGACCTCAACTTCTCATAATTACCTTAGCTTGCTGCATTACACTGGATCTCAACTTCTCATAATTACCTTAGCTTGCTGCACTACACTGGACCTCAACTTCTCATAATTACCTTAGCTTGCTGCTCTACACTGGACCTCAACTTCTCATAATTACCTTAGCGTGCTGCACTACACTGGACCTCAACTCCTCATAATTACCTTAGCTTGCTGCAGTACACTGGATCTCAACTCCTCATAATTACCTTAGCTTGCTGCACTACACTGGACCTACACTAATCATAATTACCTTAGCTTGCTGCATTACACTGGACCTCAACTCCTCATAATTTCCTCAGCTTGCTGCACTACACTGGACCTCAACTCCTCATAATTACCTTAACTTGGTACATTACACTGGACCTCAACTCCTCATAATTACCTTAGCTTGGTACACTACACTGGACCTCAACTCCTCATAATTACCTTAGCTTGGTACACTACACTGGACCACAACTCCTCATAATTTCCTTAGCTTGCTGCACTACACTGGACCTCAACTCCTCATAATTACCTTAGCTTGCTGCACTACACTGGACCACAACTCCTCATAATTTCCTTAGCTTGCTGCACTACACTGGACCTCAACTCCTCATAATTACCTTAGCTTGCTGCACAGCACTGGACCTCAACTCCTCATAATTACCTTAGCTTGCTGCACTACACTGGACCTAAACTCCTCATAATTACCTTAGCTTGCTTCACTACACTGGAGCTCAACTCCTTATAATTACCTTTGCTTCCTACACTACACTGGACCTCAACTTCTCATAATTACCTTTGCTTTCTACACTACACTGGACCTCAACTTCTCATAATTACCTTAGCTTGCTGCATTACACTGGATCTCAACTTCTCATAATTACCTTAGCTTGCTGCACTACACTGGACCTCAACTTCTCATAATTACCTTAGCGTGCTGCACTACACTGGACCTCAACTCCTCATAATTACCTTTGCTTGCTGCACTACACTGGACCTCAACACCTCATAATTACCTTAGCTTGCTGCACTATACTGG
The DNA here is from genome assembly GCF_040958095.1 of Procambarus clarkii. Classification (NCBI taxonomy): domain Eukaryota; kingdom Metazoa; phylum Arthropoda; class Malacostraca; order Decapoda; family Cambaridae; genus Procambarus; species Procambarus clarkii. Next base: position 131,275 of record NW_027189225.1, on the reverse strand, counting down.
ACCTCAACTCATAATTACCTTAGCTTGCTGCACTACACTGGACCTCAACTCCTCATAATTACCTTAGCTTGCTGCACTACACTGGACCTCAACTCCTCATAATTACCTTAGCGTGCTGCACTACACTGGACCTCAACTCCTCATAATTACCTTAGCGTGCTGCACTACACTGGACCTCAACT
>NW_027189225.1:43817-130593 GCF_040958095.1 Procambarus clarkii | reverse complement strand
GTTGAGGTCCAGTGTAATGCAGCAAGCTTAAGTAATTATGAAAGTTGAGGTCCAGTGTAGTGCAGAAAGCTAAGGTAATTATGAGGAGTTGAGGTCCAGTGTAATGCAGCAAGCTAAGGTAATTATGAGAAGTTGAGGTCCAGTGTAGTGCAGTAAGCTAAGGTAATTATGAGGAGTTGATGTCCAGTGAAATATAGCAAGCTAAGATAATTATGAGGAGTTGAGGTCCAGTGTAGTGCAGCAAGCTAAGGTAATTATGAGGAGTTGAGGTCCAGTATAGTGCAGCAAGCTGAGGAAATTATGAGGAGTTGAGGTCCAGTGTAATGCAGCAAGCTAAGGTAATTATGAGGAGTTGAGGTCCAGTGTAGTGCAGCAAGCTTAGGAAATTATGAGGAGTTGTGGTCCAGTGTAGTGTACCAAGCTAAGGTAATTATGAGGAGTTGAGGTCCAGTGTAGTGTACCAAGCTAAGGTAATTATGAGGAGTTGAGGTCCAGTGTAATGTACCAAGTTAAGGTAATTATGAGGAGTTGAGGTCCAGTGTAGTGTACCAAGCTAAGGTAATTATGAGAAGTTGAGGTCCAGTGTAGTGTAGCAAGCTAAAGTAATTATAGGGAGTTGAGGTCCAGTGTAGTGCAGCAAGCTAAAGTAATTATGAGGAGTTGAGGTCCAGTGTAATGCAGCAAGCTAAGGTAATTATGAGAAGTTGAGATCCAGTGTACTGTAGCAAGCTAAGGTAATTATGAGTTCAGGCCTAGTGTAGTGCAGCAAGCTAAGGTAATTATGAGTTGAGGTCCAGTGTAGTGCAGCAAGCTAAGGTAATTATCAGGAGTTGAGGTCCAGTGTAGTGCAGCAAGCTAAGGTAATTATGAGGAGTTGAGGTCCAGTGTAGTTTAGAAAGCAAAGATAATTATGAGGAGTTGAGGTCCAGTGTAGTGCAGCCAGCTAAGGTAATTATGAGAAGTTGAGGTCCAGTGTAATGCAGCAAGCTAAGGTAATTATGAGAAGTTGAGGTCCAGTGTAGTGTAAAAAGCAAATGTAATTATGAGAAGTTGAGGTCTAGTGTAGTGTAGGAAGCAAAGGTAATTATAAGGAGTTGAGGTCCAGTGTAGTGCATCAAGCTAAGGTAATTATAAGGAGTTGAGGTCCAGTGTAGTGCAGCAAGCTAAGGTAATTATGAGGACTTGAGGTCCAGTGTAGTGTAGCAAGCTAAAGTAATTATCAGGAGTTGAGGTCCAGTGTAGTGCATCAAGCTAAGGTAATTATAAGGAGTTGAGGTCCAGTGTAGTGTACCAAGGTAAGGTAATTATGAGGAGTTGAGGTCCAGTGTAATGCAGCAAGCTTAAGTAATTATGAAAGTTGAGGTCCAGTGTAGTGCAGCAAGCTAAGGTAATTATGAGGAGTTGAGGTCCAGTGTAGTGTAGAAAGCAAAGGTAATTATGAGGAGTTGAGGTCCAGTGTAGTGTAGGAAGCAAAGGTAATTATAAGTAGTTGAGGTCCAGTGTAGTGCATCAAGCTAAGGTAATTATAAGGAGTTGAGGTCCAGTGTAGTGCAGCAAGCTTAGGTAATTATGAGGAGTTGAGGTCCAGTGTAGTGTAGCAAGCTAAAGTAATTATGAGGAGTTGAGGTCCAGTGTAGTGCATCAAGCTAAGGTAATTATAAGGAGTTGAGGTCCAGTGTAGTGTACCAAGGTAAGGTAATTATGAGGACTTGAGGTCCAGTGTAGTGTAGCAAGCTAAAGTAATTATGAGGAGTTGAGGTCCAGTTTAGTGCATCAAGCTAAGATAATTATAAGGAGTTGAGGTCCAGTGTAGTGCAGCAAGCTAAGGTAATTATGAGGAGTTGAGGTCCAGTGTAGTGTAGCAAGCTAAAGTAATTATGAGGAGTTGAGGTCCAGTGTAGTGCATCAAGCTAAGGTAATTATAAGGAGTTGAGGTCCAATGTAGTGTACCAAGGTAAGGTAATTATGAGGAGTTGAGGTCCAGTGTAATGCAGCAAGCTTAAGTAATTATGAAAGTTGAGGTCCAGTGTAGTGCAGCAAGCTAAGGTAATTATGAGGAGTTGAGGTCCAGTGTAATGCAGCAAGCTAAGGTAATTATGAGAAGTTGAGGTCCAGTGTAGTGCAGTAAGCTAAGGTAATTATGAGGAGTTGATGTCCAGTGAAATATAGCAAGCTAAGATAATTATGAGGAGTTGAGGTCCAGTGTAGTGCAGCAAGCTAAGGTAATTATGAGGAGTTGAGGTCCAGTATAGTGCAGCAAGCTGAGGAAATTATGAGGAGTTGAGGTCCAGTGTAATGCAGCAAGCTAAGGTAATTATGAGGAGTTGAGGTCCAGTGTAGTGCAGCAAGCTAAGGAAATTATGAGGAGTTGTGGTCCAGTGTAGTGTACCAAGCTAAGGTAATTATGAGGAGTTGAGGTCCAGTGTAGTGTACCAAGCTAAGGTAATTATGAGGAGTTGAGGTCCAGTGTAATGTACCAAGTTAAGGTAATTATGAGGAGTTGAGGTCCAGTGTAGTGTACCAAGCTAAGGTAATTATGAGAAGTTGAGGTCCAGTGTAGTTTAGCAAGCTAAAGTAATTATAGGGAGTTGAGGTCCAGTGTAGTGCAGCAAGCTAAAGTAATTATGAGGAGTTGAGGTCCAGTGTAATGCAGCAAGCTAAGGTAATTATGAGAAGTTGAGATCCAGTGTACTGTAGCAAGCTAAGGTAATTATGAGTTCAGGCCTAGTGTAGTGCAGCAAGCTAAGGTAATTATGAGTTGAGGTCCAGTGTAGTGCAGCAAGCTAAGGTAATTATCAGGAGTTGAGGTCCAGTGTAGTGCAGCAAGCTAAGGTAATTATGAGGAGTTGAGGTCCAGTGTAGTTTAGAAAGCAAAGATAATTATGAGGAGTTGAGGTCCAGTGTAGTGCAGCCAGCTAAGGTAATTATGAGAAGTTGAGGTCCAGTGTAATGCAGCAAGCTAAGGTAATTATGAGAAGTTGAGGTCCAGTGTAGTGTAGAAAGCAAATGTAATTATGAGAAGTTGAGGTCCAGTGTAGTGTAGGAAGCAAAGGTAATTATAAGGAGTTGAGGTCCAGTGTAGTGCATCAAGCTAAGGTAATTATAAGGAGTTGAGGTCCAGTGTAGTGCAGCAAGCTAAGGTAATTATGAGGACTTGAGGTCCAGTGTAGTGTAGCAAGCTAAAGTAATTATCAGGAGTTGAGGTCCAGTGTAGTGCATCAAGCTAAGGTAATTATAAGGAGTTGAGGTCCAGTGTAGTGTACCAAGGTAAGGTAATTATGAGGAGTTGAGGTCCAGTGTAATGCAGCAAGCTTAAGTAATTATGAAAGTTGAGGTCCAGTGTAGTGCAGCAAGCTAAGGTAATTATGAGGAGTTGAGGTCCAGTGTAGTGTAGAAAGCAAAGGTAATTATGAGGAGTTGAGGTCCAGTGTAGTGTAGGAAGCAAAGGTAATTATAAGTAGTTGAGGTCCAGTGTAGTGCATCAAGCTAAGGTAATTATAAGGAGTTGAGGTCCAGTGTAGTGCAGCAAGCTTAGGTAATTATGAGGAGTTGAGGTCCAGTGTAGTGTAGCAAGCTAAAGTAATTATGAGGAGTTGAGGTCCAGTGTAGTGCATCAAGCTAAGGTAATTATAAGGAGTTGAGGTCCAGTGTAGTGTACCAAGGTAAGGTAATTATGAGGACTTGAGGTCCAGTGTAGTGTAGCAAGCTAAAGTAATTATGAGGAGTTGAGGTCCAGTTTAGTGCATCAAGCTAAGATAATTATAAGGAGTTGAGGTCCAGTGTAGTGCAGCAAGCTAAGGTAATTATGAGGAGTTGAGGTCCAGTGTAGTGTAGCAAGCTAAAGTAATTATGAGGAGTTGAGGTCCAGTGTAGTGCATCAAGCTAAGGTAATTATAAGGAGTTGAGGTCCAATGTAGTGTACCAAGGTAAGGTAATTATGAGGAGTTGAGGTCCAGTGTAATGCAGCAAGCTTAAGTAATTATGAAAGTTGAGGTCCAGTGTAGTGCAGCAAGCTAAGGTAATTATGAGGAGTTGAGGTCCAGTGTAATGCAGCAAGCTAAGGTAATTATGAGAAGTTGAGGTCCAGTGTAGTGCAGTAAGCTAAGGTAATTATGAGGAGTTGATGTCCAGTGAAATATAGCAAGCTAAGATAATTATGAGGAGTTGAGGTCCAGTGTAGTGCAGCAAGCTAAGGTAATTATGAGGAGTTGAGGTCCAGTATAGTGCAGCAAGCTGAGGAAATTATGAGGAGTTGAGGTCCAGTGTAATGCAGCAAGCTAAGGTAATTATGAGGAGTTGAGGTCCAGTGTAGTGCAGCAAGCTAAGGAAATTATGAGGAGTTGTGGTCCAGTGTAGTGTACCAAGCTAAGGTAATTATGAGGAGTTGAGGTCCAGTGTAGTGTACCAAGCTAAGGTAATTATGAGGAGTTGAGGTCCAGTGTAATGTACCAAGTTAAGGTAATTATGAGGAGTTGAGGTCCAGTGTAGTGTACCAAGCTAAGGTAATTATGAGAAGTTGAGGTCCAGTGTAGTTTAGCAAGCTAAAGTAATTATAGGGAGTTGAGGTCCAGTGTAGTGCAGCAAGCTAAAGTAATTATGAGGAGTTGAGGTCCAGTGTAATGCAGCAAGCTAAGGTAATTATGAGAAGTTGAGATCCAGTGTACTGTAGCAAGCTAAGGTAATTATGAGTTCAGGCCTAGTGTAGTGCAGCAAGCTAAGGTAATTATGAGTTGAGGTCCAGTGTAGTGCAGCAAGCTAAGGTAATTATCAGGAGTTGAGGTCCAGTGTAGTGCAGCAAGCTAAGGTAATTATGAGGAGTTGAGGTCCAGTGTAGTTTAGAAAGCAAAGATAATTATGAGGAGTTGAGGTCCAGTGTAGTGCAGCCAGCTAAGGTAATTATGAGAAGTTGAGGTCCAGTGTAATGCAGCAAGCTAAGGTAATTATGAGAAGTTGAGGTCCAGTGTAGTGTAGAAAGCAAATGTAATTATGAGAAGTTGAGGTCCAGTGTAGTGTAGGAAGCAAAGGTAATTATAAGGAGTTGAGGTCCAGTGTAGTGCATCAAGCTAAGGTAATTATAAGGAGTTGAGGTCCAGTGTAGTGCAGCAAGCTAAGGTAATTATGAGGACTTGAGGTCCAGTGTAGTGTAGCAAGCTAAAGTAATTATCAGGAGTTGAGGTCCAGTGTAGTGCATCAAGCTAAGGTAATTATAAGGAGTTGAGGTCCAGTGTAGTGTACCAAGGTAAGGTAATTATGAGGAGTTGAGGTCCAGTGTAATGCAGCAAGCTTAAGTAATTATGAAAGTTGAGGTCCAGTGTAGTGCAGCAAGCTAAGGTAATTATGAGGAGTTGAGGTCCAGTGTAGTGTAGAAAGCAAAGGTAATTATGAGGAGTTGAGGTCCAGTGTAGTGTAGGAAGCAAAGGTAATTATAAGGAGTTGAGGTCCAGTGTAGTGCATCAAGCTAAGGTAATTATAAGGAGTTGAGGTCCAGTGTAGTGCAGCAAGCTTAGGTAATTATGAGGAGTTGAGGTCCAGTGTAGTGTAGCAAGCTAAAGTAATTATGAGGAGTTGAGGTCCAGTGTAGTGCATCAAGCTAAGGTAATTATAAAGAGTTGAGGTCCAGTGTAATGCAGCAAGCTTAAGTAATAATGAAAGTTGAGGTCCAGTGTAGTGCAGCAAGCTAAGGTAATTATGAGGAGTTGAGGTCCAGTGCAATGCAGCAAGCTAAGGTAATTATGAGAAGTTGAGGTCCAGTGTAGTGCAGCAACTAAGGTAATTATGAGGAGTTGAGGTCCAGTGTAGTGCAGCACGCTAAGGTAATTATGAGGAGTTGAGGTCCAGTGTAGAGCAGCAAGCTAAGGTAATTATGAGGAGTTGATGTCCAGTGAAATGTAGCAAGCTAAGTTAATTTTGAGGAGTTGAGGTCCAGTGTAGTGCAGCAAGCTGAGGAAATTATGAGGAGTTGAGGTCCAGTGTAATGCAGCAAGCTAAGGTAATTATGAGGAGTTGAGGTCCAGTGTAGTGCAGCACGCTAAGGTAATTATGAGGAGTTGAGGTCCAGTGTAGAGCAGCAAGCTAAGGTAATTATGAGAAGTTGAGGTCCAGTGTAGTGCAACAAGCTAAGGTAATTATGAGGAGTTGAGGTCCAGTGTAGTGCAGCAAGCTAAGGAAATTATGAGGAGTTGTGGTCCAGTGTAGTGCAGCAAGCTAAGGTAATTATGAGAAGTTGAGATCCAGTGTAATGCAGCAAGCTGAGGAAATTATGAGGAGTTGAGGTCCAGTGTAATGCAGCAAGCTAAGGTAATTATGAGGAGTTGTGGTCCAGTGTAGTGTACCAAGCTAAGGTAATTATGAGGAGTTGAGGTCCAGTGTAGTGTACCAAGCAAAGGTAATTATGAGGAGTTGAGGTCCAGTGTAATGTACCAAGTTAAGGTAATTATGAGGAGTTGAGGTCCAGTGTAGTGTACTAAGCTAAGGTAATTATGAGAAGTTGAGGTCCAGTGTAGTGTAGCAAGCTAAAGTAATTATAGGGAGTTGAGGTCCAGTGTAGTGCAGCAAGCTAAGGTAATTATGAGGAGTTGAGGTCCAGTGTAATGCAGCAAGCTAAGGTAATTATGAGAAGTTGAGATCCAGTGTACTGTAGCAAGCTAAGGTAATTATGAGTTCAGGCCTAGTGTAGTGCAGCAAGCTAAGGTAATTATGAGTTGAGGTCCAGTGTAGTGCAGCAAGCTAAGGTAATTATCAGGAGTTGAGGTCCAGTGTAGTGCAGCTAGCTAAGGTAATTATGAGGAGTTGAGGTCCAGTGTAGTTTAGAAAGCAAAGATAATTATGAGGAGTTGAGGTCCAGTGTAGTGCAGCCAGCTAAGGTAATTATGAGAAGTTGAGGTCCAGTGTAATGCAGCAAGCTAAGGTAATTATGAGAAGTTGAGGTCCAGTGTAGTGTAGGAAGCAAAGGTAATTATAAGGAGTTGAGGTCCAGTGTAGTGCATCAAGCTAAGGTAATTATAAGGAGTTGAGGTGCAGTGTAGTGAACAAGCTAAGGTAATTATGAGGACTTGAGGTCCAGTGTAGTGTAGCAAGCTAAAGTAATTATGAGGAGTTGAGGTCCAGTGTAGTGCATCAAGCTAAGGTAATTATAAGGAGTTGAGGTCCAGTGTAGTGTACCAAGGTAAGGTAATTATGAGGAGTTGAGGTCCAGTGTAATGCAGCAAGCTTAAGTAATTATGAAAGTTGAGGTCCAGTGTAGTGCAGCAAGCTAAGGTAATTATGAGGAGTTGAGGTCCAGTGTAGTGTAGAAAGCAAAGGTAATTATGAGGAGTTGAGGTCCAGTGTAGTGTAGGAAGCAAAGGTAATTATAAGGAGTTGAGGTCCAGTGTAGTGCATCAAGCTAAGGTAATTATAAGGAGTTGAGGTCCAGTGTAGTGCAGCAAGCTTAGGTAATTATGAGGAGTTGAGGTCCAGTGTAGTGTAGCAAGTTAAAGTAATTATGAGGAGTTGAGGTCCAGTGTCGTGCATCAAGCTAAGGTAATTATAAGGAGTTGAGGTCCAGTGTAATGCAGCAAGCTTAAGTAATATTGAAAGTTGAGGTCCAGTGTAGTGCAGCAAGCTAAGGTAATTATGAGGAGTTGAGGTCCAGTGCAATGCAGCAAGCTAAGGTAATTATGAGAAGTTGAGGTCCAGTGTAGTGCAGCAACTAAGGTAATTATGAGGAGTTGATGTCCAGTGAAATGTAGCAAGCTAAGATAATTATGAGGAGTTGAGGTCCAGTGTAGTGCAGCAAGCTAAGTTAATTAAGAGGAGTTGAGGTCCAGTGTAGTGCAGCAAGCTGAGGAAATTATGAGGAGTTGAGGTCCAGTGTAATGCAGCAAGCTAAGGTAATTATGAGGAGTTGAGGTCCAGTGTAGTGCAGCACGCTAAGGTAATTATGAGGAGTTGAGGTCCAGTGTAGAGCAGCAAGCTAAGGTAATTATGAGAAGTTGAGGTCCAGTGTAGTGCAACAAGCTAAGGTAATTATGAGGAGTTGAGGTCCAGTGTAGTGCAGCAAGCTAAGGAAATTATGAGGAGTTGTGGTCCAGTGTAGTGCAGCAAGCTAAGGTAATTATGAGAAGTTGAGATCCAGTGTAATGCAGCAAGCAAAGGTAATTATGAGAAGTTGACGTCCAGTGTAGTGTAGAAAGCAAAGGTAATTATGAGAAGTTGAGGTCCAGTGTAGTGTAGGAAGCAAAGGTAATTATAAGGAGTTGAGGTCCAGTGTAGTGCAGCAAGCTAAGGTAATTATGAGGAGTTGAGGTCCAGTGTAGTGCAGCAAGCTAAGGTAATTATGAGGAGTTGAGGTCCAGTATAGTGCAGCAAGCTAAGGTAATTATGAGGAGTTGAGGTCCAGTGTAGTGCAGCAAGCTAAGGAAATTATGAGGAGTTGTGGTCCAGTGTAGTGCAGCAAGCTAAGGTAATTATGAGGAGTTGAGGTCCAGTGTAGTGCAGCAAGCTAAGGAAATTATGAGGAGTTGTGGTCCAGTGTAGTGTACAAAGCTAAGGTAATTATGAGGAGTTGAGGTCCAGTGTAGTGAACAAGCTAAGGTAATTATGAGGACTTGAGGTCCAGTGTAGTGTAGCAAGCTAAAGTAATTATGAGGAGTTGAGGTCCAGTGTAGTGCATCAAGCTAAGGTAATTATAAGGAGTTGAGGTCCAGTGTAGTGTACCAAGGTAAGGTAATTATGAGGAGTTGAGGTCCAGTGTAATGCAGCAAGCTTAAGTAATTATGAAAGTTGAGGTCCAGTGTAGTGCAGCAAGCTAAGGTAATTATGAGGAGTTGAGGTCCAGTGTAGTGTAGAAAGCAAAGGTAATTATGAGGAGTTGAGGTCCAGTGTAGTGTAGGAAGCAAAGGTAATTATAAGGAGTTGAGGTCCAGTGTAGTGCATCAAGCTAAGGTAATTATAAGGAGTTGAGGTCCAGTGTAGTGCAGCAAGCTTAGGTAATTATGAGGAGTTGAGGTCCAGTGTAGTGTAGCAAGCTAAAGTAATTATGAGGAGTTGAGGTCCAGTGTCGTGCATCAAGCTAAGGTAATTATAAGGAGTTGAGGTCCAGTGTAATGCAGCAAGCTTAAGTAATAATGAAAGTTGAGGTCCAGTGTAGTGCAGCAAGCTAAGGTAATTATGAGGAGTTGAGGTCCAGTGCAATGCAGCAAGCTAAGGTAATTATGAGAAGTTGAGGTCCAGTGTAGTGCAGCAACTAAGGTAATTATGAGGAGTTGAGGTCCAATGTAGAGCAGCAAGCTAAGGTAATTATGAGAAGTTGAGGTCCAGTGTAGTGCAACAAGCTAAGGTAATTATGAGGAGTTGAGGTCCAGTGTAGTGCAGCAAGCTAAGGAAATTATGAGGAGTTGTGGTCCAGTGTAGTGCAGCAAGCTAAGGTAATTATGAGAAGTTGAGATCCAGTGTAATGCAGCAAGCTGAGGAAATTATGAGGAGTTGAGGTCCAGTGTAATGCAGCAAGCTAAGGTAATTATGAGGAGTTGAGGTCCAGTGTAGTGCAGCAAGCTAAGGAAATTATGAGGAGTTGTGGTCCAGTGTAGTGTACCAAGCTAAGGTAATTATGAGGAGTTGAGGTCCAGTGTAGTGTACCAAGCTAAGGTAATTATGAGGAGTTGAGGTCCAGTGTAATGTACCAAGTTAAGGTAATTATGAGGAGTTGAGGTCCAGTGTAGTGTACTAAGCTAAGGTAATTATGAGAAGTTGAGGTCCAGTGTAGTGTAGCAAGCTAAAGTAATTATAGGGAGTTGAGGTCCAGTGTAGTGCAGAAAGCTAAGGTAATTATGAGGAGTTGAGGTCCAGTGTAATGCAGCAAGCTAAGGTAATTATGAGAAGTTGAGATCCAGTGTACTGTAGCAAGCTAAGGTAATTATGAGTTCAGGCCTAGTGTAATGCAGCAAGCTAAGGTAATTATGAGTTGAGGTCCAGTGTAGTGCAGCAAGCTAAGGTAATTATCAGGAGTTGAGGTCCAGTGTAGTGCAGCAAGCTAAGGTAATTATGAGGAGTTGAGGTCCAGTGTAGTTTAGAAAGCAAAGATAATTATGAGGAGTTGAGGTCCAGTGTAGTGCAGCCAGCTAAGGTAATTATGAGAAGTTGAGGTCCAGTGTAATGCAGCAAGCTAAGGTAATTATGAGAAGTTGAGGTCCAGTGTAGTGTAGAAATCAAATGTAATTATGAGAAGTTGAGGTCCAGTGTAGTGTAGGAAGCAAAGGTAATTATAAGGAGTTGAGGTCCAGTGTAGTGCATCAAGCTAAGGTAATTATAAGGAGTTGAGGTCCAGTGTAGTGAACAAGCTAAGGTAATTATGAGGACTTGAGGTCCAGTGTAGTGTAGCAAGCTAAAGTAATTATGAGGAGTTGAGGTCCAGTGTAGTGCATCAAGCTAAGGTAATTATAAGGAGTTGAGGTCCAGTGTAGTGTACCAAGGTAAGGTAATTATGAGGAGTTGAGGTCCAGTGTAATGCAGCAAGCTTAATTAATTATGAAAGTTGAGGTCCAGTGTAGTGCAGCAAGCTAAGGTAATTATGAGGAGTTGAGGTCCAGTGTAGTGTAGAAAGCAAAGGTAATTATGAGGAGTTGAGGTCCAGTGTAGTGTAGGAAGCAAAGGTAATTATAAGGAGTTGAGGTCCAGTGTAGTGCATCAAGCTAAGGTAATTATAAGGAGTTGAGGTCCAGTGTAGTGCAGCAAGCTTAGGTAATTATGAGGAGTTGAGGTCCAGTGTAGTGTAGCAAGCTAAAGTAATTATGAGGAGTTGAGGTCCAGTGTCGTGCATCAAGCTAAGGTAATTATAAGGAGTTGAGGTCCAGTGTAATGCAGCAAGCTTAAGTAATATTGAAAGTTGAGGTCCAGTGTAGTGCAGCAAGCTAAGGTAATTATGAGGAGTTGAGGTCCAGTGCAATGCAGCAAGCTAAGGTAATTATGAGAAGCTGAGGTCCAGTGTAGTGCAGCAACTAAGGTAATTATGAGGAGTTGATGTCCAGTGAAATGTAGCAAGCTATGATAATTATGAGGAGTTGAGGTCCAGTGTAGTGCAGCAAGCTAAGTTAATTAAGAGGAGTTGAGGTCCAGTGTAGTGCAGCAAGCTGAGGAAATTATGAGGAGTTGAGGTCCAGTGTAATGCAGCAAACTAAGGTAATTATGAGGAGTTGAGGTCCAGTGTAGTGCAGCACGCTAAGGTAATTATGAGGAGTTGAGGTCCAGTGTAGAGCAGCAAGCTAAGGTAATTATGAGAAGTTGAGGTCCAGTGTAGTGCAACAAGCTAAGGTAATTATGAGGAGTTGAGGTCCAGTGTAGTGCAGCAAGCTAAGGAAATTATGAGGAGTTGTGGTCCAGTGTAGTGCAGCAAGCTAAGGTAATTATGAGAAGTTGAGATGCAGTGTAATGCAGCAAGCAAAGGTAATTATGAGAAGTTGACGTCCAGTGTAGTGTAGAAAGCAAAGGTAATTATGAGAAGTTGAGGTCCAGTGTAGTGTAGGAAGCAAAGGTAATTATAAGGAGTTGAGGTCCAGTGTAGTGCAGCAAGCTAAGGTAATTATGAGGAGTTGAGGTCCAGTGTAGTGCAGCAAGCTAAGGTAATTATGAGGAGTTGAGGTCCAGTATAGTGCAGCAAGCTAAGGTAATTATGAGGAGTTGAGGTCCAGTGTAGTGCAGCAAGCTAAGGAAATTATGAGGAGTTGTGGTCCAGTGTAGTGCAGCAAGCTAAGGTAATTATGAGGAGTTGAGGTCCAGTGTAGTGCAGCAAGCAAAGGAAATTATGAGGAGTTGTGGTCCAGTGTAGTGTACCAAGCTAAGGTAATTATGAGGAGTTGAGGTCCAGTGTAGTGTACCAAGCTAAGGTAATTATGAGGAGTTGAGGTCCAGTGTAATGTACCAAGCTAAGGTAATTATGAGAAGTTGAGGTCCAGTGTAGTGTAGCAAGCTAAAGTAATTATAGGGAGTTGAGGTCCAGTGTAGTGCAGCAAGCTAAGGTAATTATGAGGAGTTGAGGTCCAGTGTAATGCAGCAAGCTAAGGTAATTATGAGAAGTTGAGATCCAGTGTACTGTAGCAAGCTAAGGTAATTATGAGTTCAGGCCTAGTGTAGTGCAGCAAGCTAAGGAAATTATGAATTGAGGTCCAGTGTAGTGCAGCAAGCTAAGTTAATTATGAGGAGTTGAGGTCCAGTGTAGTGCAGCAAGCTAAGGTAATTATGAGGAGTTGAGGTCCAGTGTAGTGTAGAGAGCAAAGGTAATTATGAGGAGTTGAGGTCCAGTGTAGTGCAGCAAGCTAAGGTAATTATGAGAAGTTCAGGTCCAGTGTAATGCAGGAAGCTAAGGTAATTATGAGAAGTTGAGGTCCAGTGTAGTGCAGAAAGCAAATGTAATTATGAGAAGTTGAGGTCCAGTGTAGTGTAGGAAGCAAAGGTAATTATAAGGAGTTGAGGTCCAGTTTAGTGCATCAAGCTAAGGTAATTATAAGGAGTTGAGGTCCAGTGTAGTGCAGCAAGCTAAGGTAATTATGAGGAGTTGAGGTCCAGTGTAGTGTAGCAAGCTAAAGTAATTATGAGGAGTTGAGGTCCAGTGTAGTGCATCAAGCTAAGGTAATTATAAGGAGTTGAGGTCCAGTGTAGTGTACCAAGGTAAGGTAATTATGAGGAGTTGAGGTCCAGTGTAATGCAGCAAGCTAAGGTAATTATGAGGAGTTGAGGTCCAGTGTAGTGCAGCAAGCTAATGAAATTATGAGGAGTTGTGGTCCAGTGTAGTGCAGCAAGCTAAGGTAATTATAAGGAAATGAGGTCCAGTGTAGTGCAGCAAGCTAAGGTAATTATGAGGACTTGAGGTCCAGTGTAGTGTAGCAAGCTAAAGTAATTATCAGGAGTTGAGGTCCAGTGTAGTGCATCAAGCTAAGGTAATTATAAGGAGTTGAGGTCCAGTGTAGTGTACCAAGGTAAGGTAATTGTGAGGAGTTGAGGTCCAGTGTAATGCAGCAAGCTTAAGTAATTATGAAAGTTGAGGTCCAGTGTAGTGCAGCAAGCTAAGGTAATTATGAGGAGTTGAGGTCCAGTGTAGTGTAGAAAGCAAAGGTAATTATGAGGAGTTGAGGTCCAGTGTAGTGTAGGAAGCAAAGGTAATTATAAGGAGTTGAGGTCCAGTGTAGTGCATCAAGCTAAGGTAATTATAAGGAGTTGAGGTCCAGTGTAGTGCAGCAAGCTTAGGTAATTATGAGGAGTTGAGGTCCAGTGTAGTGTAGCAAGCTAAAGTAATTATGAGGAGTTGAGGTCCAGTGTAGTGCATCAAGCTAAGGTAATTATAAGGAGTTGAGGTCCAGTGTAATGCAGCAAGCTTAAGTAATAATGAAAGTTGAGGTCCAGTGTAGTGCAGCAAGCTAAGGTAATTATGAGGAGTTGAGGTCCAGTGCAATGCAGCAAGCTAAGGTAATTATGAGAAGTTGAGGTCCAGTGTAGTGCAGCAACTAAGGTAATTATGAGGAGTTGATGTCCAGTGAAATGTAGCAAGCTAAGTTAATTATGAGGAGTTGAGGTCCAGTGTAGTGCAGCAAGCTGAGGAAATTATGAGGAGTTGAGGTCCAGTGTAATGCAGCAAGCTAAGGTAATTATGAGGAGTTGAGGTCCAGTGTAGAGCAGCAAGCTAAGGTAATTATGAGAAGTTGAGGTCCAGTGTAGTGCAACAAGCTAAGGTAATTATGAGGAGTTGAGGTCCAGTGTAGTGCAGCAAGCTAAGGAAATTATGAGGAGTTGTGGTCCAGTGTAGTGCAGCAAGCTAAGGTAATTATGAGAAGTTGAGATCCAGTGTAATGCAGCAAGCTGAGGAAATTATGAGGAGTTGAGGTCCAGTGTAATGCAGCAAGCTAAGGTAATTATGAGGAGTTGAGGTCCAGTGTAGTGCAGCAAGCTAAGGAAATTATGAGGAGTTGTGGTCCAGTGTAGTGTACCAAGCTAAGGTAATTATGAGGAGTTGAGGTCCAGTGTAGTGTACCAAGCAAAGGTAATTATGAGGAGTTGAGGTCCAGTGTAATGTACCAAGTTAAGGTAATTATGAGGAGTTGAGGTCCAGTGTAGTGTACTAAGCTAAGGTAATTATGAGAAGTTGAGGTCCAGTGTAGTGTACCAAGCTAAAGTAATTATAGGGAGTTGAGGTCCAGTGTAGTGAAGCAAGCTAAGGTAATTATGAGGAGTTGAGGTCCAGTGTAATGCAGCAAGCTAAGGTAATTATGAGAAGTTGAGATCCAGTGTACTGTAGCAAGCTAAGGTAATTATGAGTTCAGGCCTAGTGTAGTGCAGCAAGCTAAGGTAATTATGAGTTGAGGTCCAGTGTAGTGCAGCTAGCTAAGGTAATTATCAGGAGTTGAGGTCCAGTGTAGTGCAGCAAGCTAAGATAATTATGAGGAGTTGAGGTCCAGTGTAGTCTAGAAAGCAAAGATAATTATGAGGAGTTGAGGTCCAGTGTAGTGCAGCCAGCTAAGGTAATTATGAGAAGTTGAGGTCCAGTGTAATGCAGCAAGCTAAGGTAATTATGAGAAGTTGAGGTCCAGTGTAGTGTAGAAAGCAAATGTAATTATGAGAAGTTGAGGTCCAGTGTAGTGTAGGAAGCAAAGGTAATTATAAGGAGTTGATGTCCAGTGTAGTGCATCAAGCTAAGGTAATTATAAGGAGTTGAGGTCCAGTGTAGTGAACAAGCTAAGGTAATTATGAGGACTTGAGGTCCAGTGTAGTGTAGCAAGCTAAAGTAATTATGAGGAGTTGAGGTCCAGTGTAGTGCATCAAGCTAAGGTAATTATAAGGAGTTGAGGTCCAGTGTAGTGTACCAAGGTAAGGTAATTATGAGGAGTTGAGGTCCAGTGTAATGCAGCAAGCTTAAGTAATTATGAAAGTTGAGGTCCAGTGTAGTGCAGCAAGCTAAGGTAATTATGAGGAGTTGAGGTCCAGTGTAGTGTAGAAAGCAAAGGTAATTATGAGGAGTTGAGGTCCAGTGTAGTGTAGGAAGCAAAGGTAATTATAAGGAGTTGAGGTCCAGTGTAGTGCATCAAGCTAAGGTAATTATAAGGAGTTGAGGTCCAGTGTAGTGCAGCAAGCTTAGGTAATTATGAGGAGTTGAGGTCCAGTGTAGTGTAGCAAGCTAAAGTAATTATGAGGAGTTGAGGTCCAGTGTCGTGCATCAAGCTAAGGTAATTATAAGGAGTTGAGGTCCAGTGTAATGCAGCAAGCTTAAGTAATAATGAAAGTTGAGGTCCAGTGTAGTGCAGGAAGCTAAGATAATTATGAGGAGTTGAGGTCCAGTGCAATGCAGCAAGCTAAGGTAATTATGAGAAGTTGAGGTCCAGTGTAGTGCAACAAGCTAAGGTAATTATGAGGAGTTGAGGTCCAGTGTAGTGCAGCAAGCTAAGGAAATTATGAGGAGTTGTGGTCCAGTGTAGTGCAGCAAGCTAAGGTAATTATGAGAAGTTGAGATCCAGTGTAATGCAGCAAGCTGAGGAAATTATGAGGAGTTGAGGTCCAGTGTAATGCAGCAAGCTAAGGTAATTATGAGGAGTTGAGGTCCAGTGTAGTGCAGCAAGCTAAGGAAATTATGAGGAGTTGTGGTCCAGTGTAGTGTACCAAGCTAAGGTAATTATGAGGAGTTGAGGTCCAGTGTAGTGTACCAAGCTAAGGTAATTATGAGGAGTTGAGGTCCAGTGTAATGTACCAAGTTAAGGTAATTATGAGGAGTTGAGGTCCAGTGTAGTGTACTAAGCTAAGGTAATTATGAGAAGTTGAGGTCCAGTGTAGTGTAGCAAGCTAAAGTAATTATAGGGAGTTGAGGTCCAGTGTAGTGCAGCAAGCTAAGGTAATTATGAGGAGTTGAGGTCCAGTGTAATGCAGCAAGCTAAGGTAATTATGAGAAGTTGAGATCCAGTGTACTGTAGCAAGCTAAGGTAATTATGAGTTCAGGCCTAGTGTAGTGCAGCAAGCTAAGGTAATTATGAGTTGAGGTCCAGTGTAGTGCAGCAAGCTAAGGTAATTATCAGGAGTTGAGGTCCAGTGTAGTGCAGCAAGCTAAGGTAATTATGAGGAGTTGAGGTCCAGTGTAGTTTAGAAAGCAAAGATAATTATGAGGAGTTGAGGTCCAGTGTAGTGCAGCCAGCTAAGGTAATTATGAGAAGTTGAGGTCCAGTGTAATGCAGCAAGCTAAGGTAATTATGAGAAGTTGAGGTCCAGTGTAGTGTAGAAAGCAAATGTAATTATGAGAAGTTGAGGTCCAGTGTAGTGTAGGAAGCAAAGGTAATTATAAGGAGTTGAGGTCCAGTGTAGTGAACAAGCTAAGGTAATTATGAGGACTTGAGGTCCAGTGTAGTGTAGCAAGCTAAAGTAATTATGAGGAGTTGAGGTACCAGTGTAGTGCATCAAGCTAAGGTAATTATAAGGAGTTGAGGTCCAGTGTAGTGTACCAAGGTAAGGTAATTATGAGGAGTTGAGGTCCAGTGTAATGCAGCAAGCTTAAGTAATTATGAAAGTTGAGGTCCAGTGTAGTGCAGCAAGCTAAGGTAATTATGAGGAGTTGAGGTCCAGTGTAGTGTAGAAAGCAAAGGTAATTATGAGGAGTTGAGGTCCAGTGTAGTGTAGGAAGCAAAGGTAATTATAAGGAGTTGAGGTCCAGTGTAGTGCATCAAGCTAAGGTAATTATAAGGAGTTGAGGTCCAGTGTAGTGAACAAGCTAAGGTAATTATGAGGACTTGAGGTCCAGTGTAGTGTAGCAAGCTAAAGTAATTATGAGGAGTTGAGGTCCAGTGTAGTGCATCAAGCTAAGGTAATTATAAGGAGTTGAGGTCCAGTGTAGTGTACCAATGTAAGGTAATTATGAGGAGTTGAGGTCCAGTGTAATGCAGCAAGCTTAAGTAATTATGAAAGTTGAGGTCCAGTGTAGTGCAGCAAGCTAAGGTAATTATGAGGAGTTGAGGTCCAGTGTAGTGTAGAAAGCAAAGGTAATTATGAGGAGTTGAGGTCCAGTGTAGTGTAGGAAGCAAAGGTAATTATAAGGAGTTGAGGTCCAGTGTAGTGCATCAAGCTAAGGTAATTATAAGGAGTTGAGGTCCAGTGTAGTGCAGCAAGCTTAGGTAATTATGAGGAGTTGAGGTCCAGTGTAGTGTAGCAAGCTAAAGTAATTATGAGGAGTTGAGGTCCAGTGTCGTGCATCAAGCTAAGGTAATTATAAGGAGTTGAGGTCCAGTGTAATGCAGCAAGCTTAAGTAATAATGAAAGTTGAGGTCCAGTGTAGTGCAGGAAGCTAAGATAATTATGAGGAGTTGAGGTCCAGTGCAATGCAGCAAGCTAAGGTAATTATGAGAAGTTGAGGTCCAGTGTAGTGCAACAAGCTAAGGTAATTATGAGGAGTTGAGGTCCAGTGTAGTGCAGCAAGCTAAGGAAATTACGAGGAGTTGTGGTCCAGTGTAGTGCAGCAAGCTAAGGTAATTATGAGAAGTTGAGATCCAGTGTAATGCAGCAAGCTGAGGAAATTATGAGGAGTTGAGGTCCAGTGTAATGCAGCAAGCTAAGGTAATTATGAGGAGTTGAGGTCCAGTGTAGTGCAGCAAGCTAAGGAAATTATGAGGAGTTGTGGTCCAGTGTAGTGTACCAAGCTAAGGTAATTATGAGGAGTTGAGGTCCAGTGTAGTGTACCAAGCTAAGGTAATTATGAGGAGTTGAGGTCCAGTGTAATGTACCAAGTTAAGGTAATTATGAGGAGTTGAGGTCCAGTGTAGTGTACTAAGCTAAGGTAATTATGAGAAGTTGAGGTCCAGTGTAGTGTAGCAAGCTAAAGTAATTATAGGGAGTTGAGGTCCAGTGTAGTGCAGCAAGCTAAGGTAATTATGAGGAGTTGAGGTCCAGTGTAATGCAGCAAGCTAAGGTAATTATGAGAAGTTGAGATCCAGTGTACTGTAGCAAGCTAAGGTAATTATGAGTTCAGGCCTAGTGTAGTGCAGCAAGCTAAGGTAATTATGAGTTGAGGTCCAGTGTAGTGCAGCAAGCTAAGGTAATTATCAGGAGTTGAGGTCCAGTGTAGTGCAGCAAGCTAAGGTAATTATGAGGAGTTGAGGTCCAGTGTAGTTTAGAAAGCAAAGATAATTATGAGGAGTTGAGGTCCAGTGTAGTGCAGCCAGCTAAGGTAATTATGAGAAGTTGAGGTCCAGTGTAATGCAGCAAGCTAAGGTAATTATGAGAAGTTGAGGTCCAGTGTAGTGTAGAAAGCAAATGTAATTATGAGAAGTTGAGGTCCAGTGTAGTGTAGGAAGCAAAGGTAATTATAAGGAGTTGAGGTCCAGTGTAGTGCATCAAGCTAAGGTAATTATAAGGAGTTGAGGTCCAGTGTAGTGAACAAGCTAAGGTAATTATGAGGACTTGAGGTCCAGTGTAGTGTAGCAAGCTAAAGTAATTATGAGGAGTTGAGGTCCAGTGTAGTGCATCAAGCTAAGGTAATTATAAGGAGTTGAGGTCCAGTGTAGTGTACCAAGGTAAGGTAATTATGAGGAGTTGAGGTCCAGTGTAATGCAGCAAGCTTAAGTAATTATGAAAGTTGAGGTCCAGTGTAGTGCAGCAAGCTAAGGTAATTATGAGGAGTTGAGGTCGAGTGTAGTGTAGAAAGCAAAGGTAATTATGAGGAGTTGAGGTCCAGTGTAGTGTAGGAAGCAAAGGTAATTATAAGGAGTTGAGGTCCAGTGTAGTGCATCAAGCTAAGGTAATTATAAGGAGTTGAGGTCCAGTGTAGTGCAGCAAGCTTAGGTAATTATGAGGAGTTGAGGTCCAGTGTAGTGTAGCAAGCTAAAGTAATTATGAGGAGTTGAGGTCCAGTGTCGTGCATCAAGCTAAGGTAATTATAAGGAGTTGAGGTCCAGTGTAATGCAGCAAGCTTAAGTAATAATGAAAGTTGAGGTCCTGTGTAGTGCAGCAAGCTAAGGTAATAATGAGGAGTTGAGGTCCAGTGCAATGCAGCAAGCTAAGGTAATTATGAGAAGTTGAGGTCCAGTGTAGTGCAGCAACTAAGGTAATTATGAGGAGTTGAGGTCCAGTGTAGAGCAGCAAGCTAAGGTAATTATGAGAAGTTGAGGTCCAGTGTAGTGCAACAAGCTAAGGTAATTATGAGGAGTTGAGGTCCAGTGTAGTGCAGCAAGCTAAGGAAATTATGAGGAGTTGTGGTCCAGTGTAGTGCAGCAAGCTAAGGTAATTATGAGAAGTTGAGATCCAGTGTAATGCAGCAAGCTGAGGAAATTATGAGGAGTTGAGGTCCAGTGTAATGCAGCAAGCTAAGGTAATTATGAGGAGTAGAGGTCCAGTGTAGTGCAGCAAGCTAAGGAAATTATGAGGAGTTGTGGTCCAGTGTAGTGTACCAAGCTAAGGTAATTATGAGGAGTTGAGGTCCAGTGTAGTGTACCAAGCTAAGGTAATTATGAGGAGTTGAGGTCCAGTGTAATGTACCAAGTTAAGGTAATTATGAGGAGTTGAGGTCCAGTGTAGTGTACTAAGCTAAGGTAATTATGAGAAGTTGAGGTCCAGTGTAGTGTAGCAAGCTAAAGTAATTATAGGGAGTTGAGGTCCAGTGTAGTGCAGCAAGCTAAGGTAATTATGAGGAGTTGAGGTCCAGTGTAATGCAGCAAGCTAAGGTAATTATGAGAAGTTGAGATCCAGTGTACTGTAGCAAGCTAAGGTAATTATGAGTTCAGGCCTAGTGTAGTGCAGCAAGCTAAGGTAATTATGAGTTGAGGTCCAGTGTAGTGCAGCAAGCTAAGGTAATTATCAGGAGTTGAGGTCCAGTGTAGTGCAGCAAGCTAAGGTAATTATGAGGAGTTGAGGTCCAGTGTAGTTTAGAAAGCAAAGATAATTATGAGAAGTTGAGGTCCAGTGTAGTGTAGAAAGCAAATGTAATTATGAGAAGTTGAGGTCCAGTGTAGTGTAGGAAGCAAAGGTAATTATAAGGAGTTGAGGTCCAGTGTAGTGCATCAAGCTAAGGTAATTATAAGGAGTTGAGGTCCAGTGTAGTGAACAAGCTAAGGTAATTATGAGGACTTGAGGTCCAGTGTAGTGTAGCAAGCTAAAGTAATTATGAAAGTTGAGGTCCAGTGTAGTGCAGCAAGCTAAGGTAATTATGAGGAGTTGAGGTCGAGTGTAGTGTAGAAAGCAAAGGTAATTATGAGGAGTTGAGGTCCAGTGTAGTGTAGGAAGCAAAGGTAATTATAAGGAGTTGAGGTACAGTGTAGTGCATCAAGCTAAGGTAATTATAAGGAGTTGAGGTCCAGTGTAGTGCAGCAAGCTTAGGTAATTATGAGGAGTTGAGGTCCAGTGTAGTGTAGCAAGCTAAAGTAATTATGAGGAGTTGAGGTCCAGTGTCGTGCATCAAGCTAAGGTAATTATAAGGAGTTGAGGTCCAGTGTAATGCAGCAAGCTTAAGTAATAATGAAAGTTGAGGTCCAGTGTAGTGCAGCAAGCTAAGGTAATTATGAGGAGTTGAGGTCCAGTGCAATGCAGCAAGCTAAGGTAATTATGAGAAGTTGAGGTCCAGTGTAGTGCAGCAACTAAGGTAATTATGAGGAGTTGAGGTCCAGTGTAGAGCAGCAAGCTAAGGTAATTATGAGAAGTTGAGGTCCAGTGTAGTGCAACAAGCTAAGGTAATTATGAGGAGTTGAGGTCCAGTGTAGTGCAGCAAGCTAAGGAAATTATGAGGAGTTGTGGTCCAGTGTAGTGCAGCAAGCTAAGGTAATTATGAGAAGTTGAGATCCAGTGTAATGCAGCAAGCTGAGGAAATTATGAGGAGTTGAGGTCCAGTGTAATGCAGCAAGCTAAGGTAATTATGAGGAGTTGAGGTCCAGTGTAGTGCAGCAAGCTAAGGAAATTATGAGGAGTTGTGGTCCAGTGTAGTGTACCAAGCTAAGGTAATTATGAGGAGTTGAGGTCCAGTGTAGTGTACCAAGCTAAGGTAATTATGAGGAGTTGAGGTCCAGTGTAATGTACCAAGTTAAGGTAATTATGAGGAGTTGAGGTCCAGTGTAGTGTACTAAGCTAAGGTAATTATGAGAAGTTGAGGTCCAGTGTAGTGTAGCAAGCTAAAGTAATTATAGGGAGTTGAGGTCCAGTGTAGTGCAGCAAGCTAAGGTAATTATGAGGAGTTGAGGTCCAGTGTAATGCAGCAAGCTAAGGTAATTATGAGAAGTTGAGATCCAGTGTACTGTAGCAAGCTAAGGTAATTATGAGTTCAGGCCTAGTGTAGTGCAGCAAGCTAAGGTAATTATGAGTTGAGGTCCAGTGTAGTGCAGCAAGCTAAGGTAATTATCAGGAGTTGAGGTCCAGTGTAGTGCAGCAAGCTAAGGTAATTATGAGGAGTTGAGGTCCAGTGTAGTTTAGAAAGCAAAGATAATTATGAGGAGTTGAGGTCCAGTGTAGTGCAGCCAGCTAAGGTAATTATGAGAAGTTGAGGTCCAGTGTAATGCAGCAAGCTAAGGTAATTATGAGAAGTTGAGGTCCAGTGTAGTGTAGAAAGCAAATGTAATTATGAGAAGTTGAGGTCCAGTGTAGTGTAGGAAGCAAAGGTAATTATAAGGAGTTGAGGTCCAGTGTAGTGCATCAAGCTAAGGTAATTATAAGGAGTTGAGGTCCAGTGTAGTGAACAAGCTAAGGTAATTATGAGGACTTGAGGTCCAGTGTAGTGTAGCAAGCTAAAGTAATTATGAGGAGTTGAGGTCCAGTGTAGTGCATCAAGCTAAGGTAATTATAAGGAGTTGAGGTCCAGTGTAGTGTACCAAGGTAAGGTAATTATGAGGAGTTGAGGTCCAGTGTAATGCAGCAAGCTTAAGTAATTATGAAAGTTGAGGTCCAGTGTAGTGCAGCAAGCTAATGTAATTATGAGGAGTTGAGGTCTAGTGTAGTGTAGAAAGCAAAGGTAATTATGAGGAGTTGAGGTCCAGTGTAGTGTAGGAAGCAAAGGTAATTATAAGGAGTTGAGGTCCAGTGTAGTGCATCAAGCTAAGGTAATTATAAGGAGTTGAGGTCCAGTGTAATGCAGCAAGCTTAAGTAATAATGAAAGTTGAGGTCCAGTGTAGTGCAGCAAGCTAAGGTAATTATGAGGAGTTGAGGTCCAGTGCAATGCAGCAAGCTAAGGTAATTATGAGAAGTTGAGGTCCAGTGTAGTGCAGCAACTAAGGTAATTATGAGGAGTTGAGGTCCAGTGTAGAGCAGCAAGCTAAGGTAATTATGAGAAGTTGAGGTCCAGTGTAGTGCAACAAGCTAAGGTAATTATGAGGAGTTGAGGTCCAGTGTAGTGCAGCAAGCTAAGGAAATTATGAGGAGTTGTGGTCCAGTGTAGTGCAGCAAGCTAAGGTAATTATGAGAAGTTGAGATCCAGTGTAATGCAGCAAGCTGAGGAAATTATGAGGAGTTGAGGTCCAGTGTAATGCAGCAAGCTAAGGTAATTATGAGGAGTTGAGGTCCAGTGTAGTGTAGCAAGCTAAGGAAATTATGAGGAGTTGTGGTCCAGTGTAGTGTACCAAGCTAAGGTAATTATGAGGAGTTGAGGTCCAGTGTAGTGTACCAAGCTAAGGTAATTATGAGGAGTTGAGGTCCAGTGTAATGTACCAAGTTAAGGTAATTATGAGGAGTTGAGGTCCAGTGTAGTGTACTAAGCTAAGGTAATTATGAGAAGTTGAGGTCCAGTGTAGTGTAGCAAGCTAAAGTAATTATAGGGAGTTGAGGTCCAGTGTAGTGCAGCAAGCTAAGGTAATTATGAGGAGTTGAGGTCCAGTGTAATGCAGCAAGCTAAGGTAATTATGAGAAGTTGAGATCCAGTGTACTGTAGCAAGCTAAGGTAATTATGAGTTCAGGCCTAGTGTAGTGCAGCAAGCTAAGGTAATTATGAGTTGAGGTCCAGTGTAGTGCAGCAAGCTAAGGTAATTATCAGGAGTTGAGGTCCAGTGTAGTGCAGCAAGCTAAGGTAATTATGAGGAGTTGAGGTCCAGTGTAGTTTAGAAAGCAAAGATAATTATGAGGAGTTGAGGTCCAGTGTAGTGCAGCCAGCTAAGGTAATTATGAGAAGTTGAGGTCCAGTGTAATGCAGCAAGCTAAGGTAATTATGAGAAGTTGAGGTCCAGTGTAGTGTAGAAAGCAAATGTAATTATGAGAAGTTGAGGTCCAGTGTAGTGTAGGAAGCAAAGGTAATTATAAGGAGTTGAGGTCCAGTGTAGTGCATCAAGCTAAGGTAATTATAAGGAGTTGAGGTCCAGTGTAGTGAACAAGCTAAGGTAATTATGAGGACTTGAGGTCCAGTGTAGTGTAGCAAGCTAAAGTAATTATGAGGAGTTGAGGTCCAGTGTAGTGCATCAAGCTAAGGTAATTATAAGGAGTTGAGGTCCAGTGTAGTGTACCAAGGTAAGGTAATTATGAGGAGTTGAGGTCCAGTGTAATGCAGCAAGCTTAAGTAATTATGAAAGTTGAGGTCCAGTGTAGTGCAGCAAGCTAAGGTAATTATGAGGAGTTGAGGTCCAGTGTAGTGTAGAAAGCAAAGGTAATTATGAGGAGTTGAGGTCCAGTGTAGTGTAGGAAGCAAAGGTAATTATAAGGAGTTGAGGTCCAGTGTAGTGCATCAAGCTAAGGTAATTATAAGGAGTTGAGGTCCAGTGTAGTGCAGCAAGCTTAGGTAATTATGAGGAGTTGAGGTCCAGTGTAGTGTAGCAAGCTAAAGTAATTATGAGGAGTTGAGGTCCAGTGTCGTGCATCAAGCTAAGGTAATTATAAGGAGTTGAGGTCCAGTGTAATGCAGCAAGCTTAAGTAATAATGAAAGTTGAGGTCCAGTGTAGTGCAGCAAGCTAAGGTAATTATGAGGAGTTGAGGTCCAGTGCAATGCAGCAAGCTAAGGTAATTATGAGAAGTTGAGGTCCAGTGTAGTGCAGCAACTAAGGTAATTATGAGGAGTTGATGTCCAGTGAAATGTAGCAAGCTAAGATAATTATGAGGAGTTGAGGTCCAGTGTAGTGCAGCAAGCTAAGTTAATTAAGAGGAGTTGAGGTCCAGTGTAGTGCAGCAAGCTGAGGAAATTATGAGGAGTTGAGGTCCAGTGTAATGCAGCAAGCTAAGGTAATTATGAGGAGTTGAGGTCCAGTGTAGTGCAGCACGCTAAGGTAATTATGAGGAGTTGAGGTCCAGTGTAGAGCAGCAAGCTAAGGTAATTATGAGAAGTTGAGGTCCAGTGTAGTGCAACAAGCTAAGGTAATTATGAGGAGTTGAGGTCCAGTGTAGTGCAGCAAGCTAAGGAAATTATGAGGAGTTGTGGTCCAGTGTAGTGCAGCAAGCTAAGGTAATTATGAGAAGTTGAGATCCAGTGTAATGCAGCAAGCAAAGGTAATTATGAGAAGTTGACGTCCAGTGTAGTGTAGAAAGCAAAGGTAATTATGAGAAGTTGAGGTCCAGTGTAGTGTAGGAAGCAAAGGTAATTATAAGGAGTTGAGGTCCAGTGTAGTGCAGCAAGCTAAGGTAATTATGAGGAGTTGAGGTCCAGTGTAGTGCAGCAAGCTAAGGTAATTATGAGGAGTTGAGGTCCAGTATAGTGCAGCAAGCTAAGGTAATTATGAGGAGTTGAGGTCCAGTGTAGTGCAGCAAGCTAAGGAAATTATGAGGAGTTGTGGTCCAGTGTAGTGTACCAAGCTAAGGTAATTATGAGGAGTTGAGGTCCAGTGTAGTGCAGCAAGCTAAGGAAATTATGAGGAGTTGTGGTCCAGTGTAGTGCAGCAAGCTAAGGTAATTATGAGGAGTTGAGGTCCAGTGTAGTGCAGCAAGCTAAGGAAATTATGAGGAGTTGTGGTCCAGTGTAGTGTACCAAGCTAAGGTAATTATGAGGAGTTGAGGTCCAGTGTAGTGTACCAAGCTAAGGTAATTATGAGGAGTTGAGGTCCAGTGTAATGTACCAAGCTAAGGTAATTATGAGAAGTTGAGGTCCAGTGTAGTGTAGCAAGCTAAAGTAATTATAGGGAGTTGAGGTCCAGTGTAATGCAGCAAGCTAAGGTAATTATGAGAAGTTGAGATCCAGTGTACTGTAGCAAGCTAAGGTAATTATGAGTTCAGGCCTAGTGTAGTGCAGCAAGCTAAGGAAATTATGAATTGAGGTCCAGTGTAGTGCAGCAAGCTAAGTTAATTATGAGGAGTTGAGGTCCAGTGTAGTGCAGCAAGCTAAGGTAATTATGAGGAGTTGAGGTCCAGTGTAGTGTAGAGAGCAAAGGTAATTATGAGGAGTAGAGGTCCAGTGTAGTGCAGCAAGCTAAGGTAATTATGAGAAGTTGAGGTCCAGTGTAATGCAGGAAGCTAAGGTAATTATGAGAAGTTGAGGTCCAGTGTAGTGCAGAAAGCAAATGTAATTATGAGAAGTTGAGGTCCAGTGTAGTGTAGGAAGCAAAGGTAATTATAAGGAGTTGAGGTCCAGTTTAGTGCATCAAGCTAAGGTAATTATTAGGAGTTGAGGTCCAGTGTAGTGCAGCAAGCTAAGGTAATTATGAGGAGTTGAGGTCCAGTGTAGTGTAGCAAGCTAAAGTAATTATGAGGAGTTGAGGTCCAGTGTAGTGCATCAAGCTAAGGTAATTATAACGAGTTGAGGTCCAGTGTAGTGTACCAAGGTAAGGTAATTATGAGGAGTTGAGGTCCAGTGTAATGCAGCAAGCTAAGGTAATTATGAGGAGTTGAGGTCCAGTGTAGTGCAGCAAGCTAAGGAAATTATGAGGAGTTGTGGTCCAGTGTAGTGCAGCAAGCTAAGGTAATTATGAGAAGTTGAGATCCAGTGTAATGCAGCAAGCAAAGGTAATTATGAGAAGTTGACGTCCAGTGTAGTGTAGAAAGCAAAGGTAATTATGAGAAGTTGAGGTCCAGTGTAGTGTAGGAAGCAAAGGTAATTATAAGGAGTTGAGGTCCAGTGTAGTGCAGCAAGCTAAGGTAATTATGAGGAGTTGAGGTCCAGTGTAGTGCAGCAAGCTAAGGTAATTATGAGGAGTTGAGGTCCAGTATAGTGCAGCAAGCTAAGGTAATTATGAGGAGTTGAGGTCCAGTGTAGTGCAGCAAGCTAAGGAAATTATGAGGAGTTGTGGTCCAGTGTAGTGCAGCAAGCTAAGGTAATTATGAGGAGTTGAGGTCCAGTGTAGTGCAGCAAGCTAAGGAAATTGTGAGGAGTTGTGGTCCAGTGTAGTGTACCAAGCTAAGGTAATTATGAGGAGTTGAGGTCCAGTGTAGTGTACCAAGCTAAGGTAATTATGAGGAGTTGAGGTCCAGTGTAATGTACCAAGCTAAGGTAATTATGAGGAGTTGAGGTCCAGTGTAGTGTACCAAGCTAAGGTAATTATGAGAAGTTGAGGTCTAGTGTAGTGTAGCAAGCTAAAGTAATTATAGGGAGTTGAGGTCCAGTGTAGTGCAGCAAGCTAGGGTAATTATGAGGAGTTGAGGTCCAGTGTAATGCAGCAAGCTAAGGTAATTATGAGAAGTTGAGATCCAGTGTACTGTAGCAAGCTAAGGTAATTATGAGTTCAGGCCTAGTGTAGTGCAGCAAGCTAAGGTAATTATGAGTTGAGGTCCAGTGTAGTGCAGCAAGCTAAGTTAATTATGAGGAGTTGAGGTCCAGTGTAGTGCAGCAAGCTAAGGTAATTATGAGGAGTTGATGTCCAGTGTAGTGTAGAGAGCAAAGGTAATTATGAGGAGTTGAGGTCCAGTGTAGTGCAGCAAGCTAAGGTAATTATGAGAAGTTGAGGTCCAGTGTAATGCAGGAAGCTAAGGTAATTATGAGAAGTTGAGGTCCAGTGTAGTGCAGAAAGCAAATGTAATTATGAGAAGTTGAGGTCCAGTGTAGTGTAGGAAGCAAAGGTAATTATAAGGAGTTGAGGTCCAGTTTAGTGCATCAAGCTAAGGTAATTATAAGGAGTTGAGGTCCAGTGTAGTGCAGCAAGCTAAGGTAATTATGAGGAGTTGAGGTCCAGTGTAGTGTAGCAAGCTAAAGTAATTATGAGGAGTTGAGGTCCAGTGTAGTGCATCAAGCTAAGGTAATTATAAGGAGTTGAGGTCCAGTGTAGTGTACCAAGGTAAGGTAATTATGAGGAGTTGAGGTCCAGTGTAATGCAGCAAGCTTAAGTAATTATGAAAGTTGAGCTCCAGTGTAGTGCAGCAAGCTAAGGTAATTATGAGGAGTTGAGGTCCAGTGTAATGCAGCAAGCTAAGGTAATTATGAGAAGTTGAGGTCCAGTGTAGTGCAGCAAGCTAAGGTAATTATGAGGAGTTGATGTCCAGTGAAATATAGCAAGCTAAGATAATTATGAGGAGTTGAGGTCCAGTGTAGTGCAGCAAGCTAAGGTAATTATGAGGAGTTGAGGTCCAGTGTAGTGCAGCAAGCTGAGGAAATTATGAGGAGTTGAGGTCCAGTGTAATGCAGCAAGCTAAGGTAATTATGATTAGTTGAGGTCCAGTGTAGTGCAGCAAGCTAAGGTAATTATGAGGAGTTGAGGTCCAGTATAGTGCAGCAAGCTAAGGTAATTATGAGAAGTTGAGGTCCAGTATAGTGTAGCAAGCTAAGGTAATTATGAGGAGTTGAGGTCCAGTGTAGTGCAGCAAGCTAAGGTAATTATGAGGAGTTGAGGTCCAGTGTAATGCAGCAAGCTAAGGTAATTATGAGAAGTTGAGATCCAGTGTACTGTAGCAAGCTAAGGTAATTATGAGAAGTTGAGGTCCAGTGTAGTGCAGAAAGCAAATGTAATTATGAGAAGTTGAGGTCCAGTGTAGTGTAGGAAGCAAAGGTAATTATAAGGAGTTGAGGTCCAGTTTAGTGCATCAAGCTAAGGTAATTATAAGGATTTGAGGTCCAGTGTAGTGCAGCAAGCTAAGTTAATTATGAGGAGTTGAGGTCCAGTGTAGTGCAGCAAGCTAAGGTAATTATGAGGAGTTGAGGTCCAGTGTAGTGTAGAAAGCAAAGGTAATTATGAGGAGTTGAGGTCCAGTGTAGTGCAGCAAGCTAAGGTAATTATGAGAAGTTGAGGTCCAGTGTAATGCAGCAAGCTAAGGTAATTATGAGAAGTTGAGGTCCAGTGTAGTGCAGAAAGCAAATGTAATTATGAGAAGTTGAGGTCCAGTGTAGTGTAGGAAGCAAAGGTAATTATAAGGAGTTGAGGTCCAGTTTAGTGCATCAAGCTAAGGTAATTATAAGGAGTTGAGGTCCAGTGTAGTGCAGCAAGCTAAGGTAATTATGAGGAGTTGAGGTCCAGTGTAATGCAGCAAGCTATTGTAATTATGAGGAGTTGATGTCCAGTGAAATGTAGCAAGCTAAGATAATTAAGAGGAGTTGAGGTCCAGTGTAGTGCAGCAAGCTAAGGTAATTATGAGGAGTTGAGGTCCAGTGTAGTGCAGCAAGCTGAGGAAATTATGAGGAGTTGAGGTCCAGTGTTGTGCAGCAAGCTAAGGTAATTATGATTAGTTGAGGTCCAGTGAAGTGCAGCAAGCTAAGGTAATTATGAGGAGTTGAGGTCCAGTATAGTGCAGCAAGCTAAGGTAATTATGAGGAGTTGAGGTCCAGTGTAGTGCAGCAAGCTAAGGTAATTATGAGGAGTTGAGGTCCAGTGTAGTGCAGCACGCTAATGTAATTATGAGGAGTTGAGGTCCAGTGTAGTGCAGCAAGCTAAGGTAATTATGAGTTGAGTTCCAGTATAGTGCAGCAAGCTAAGGTAATTATGAAGAGTTGAGGTCCAGTGTAGTGCAGCAAGCAAAGGTAATTATGAGGAGTTGAGGTCCAGTTTAGTGCAGCACGCTAAGGAAATTATGAGGAGTTGAGGTCCAGTGCAGTGCAGAACGCTAAGGTAATTATGAGGAGTTGAGGTCCATTGTAGTGCAGCAAGCTAAGGTAATTATGAGGAGTTGAGGTCCACTGTAGTGCAGCACGTTAAGGTAATTATGAGGAGTTGAGGTCCAGTGTAGTGCAGCAAGCTAAGGTAATTATGAGAAGTTGAGGTCCAGTGTAATGCAGCAAGCTAAGGTAATTATGAGAAGTTGAGGTCCAGTGTATTGTAGAAAGCAAATGTAATTATGAGAAGTTGAGGTCCAGTGTAGTGAAGGTAGCAAAGGTAATTATAAGGAGTTGAGGTCCAGTGTAGTGCATCAAGCTAAGGTAATTATAAGGAGTTGAGGTCCAGTGTAGTGCAGCAAGCTAAGGTAATTATGAGGTGTTGAGGTCCAGTGTAGTGTAGCAAGCTAAAGTAATAATGAGGAGTTGAGGTCCAGTGTAGTGCATCAAGCTAAGGTAATTATAAGGAGTTGAGGTCCAGTGTAGTGTACCAAGGTAAGGTAATTATGAGGAGTTGAGGTCCAGTGTAATGCAGCAAGCTTAAGTAATTATGAAAGTTGAGGTCCAGTGTAGTGCAGCAAGCTAAGGTAATTATGAGGAGTTGAGGTCCAGTGTAGTGTAGAAAGCAAAGGTAATTATGAGGAGTTGAGGTCCAGTGTAGTGTAGGAAGCAAAGGTAATTATAAGGAGTTGAGGTCCAGTGTAGTGCATCAAGCTAAGGTAATTATAAGGAGTTGAGGTCCAGTGTAGTGCAGCAAGCTAAGGTAATTATGAGGAGTTGAGGTCCAGTGTAGTGTAGCAAGCTAAAGTAATTATGGGGAGTTGAGGTCCAGTGTAGTGCATCAAGCTAAGGTAATTATAAGGAGTTGAGGTCCAGTGTAATGCAGCAAGCTTAAGTAATAATGAAAGTTGAGGTCCAGTGTAGTGCAGCAAGCTAAGGTAATTATGAGGAGTTGAGGTCCAGTGTAATGCAGCAAGCTAAGGTAATTATGAGAAGTTGAAGTCCAGTGTAGTGCAGCAAGCTAAGGTAATTATGAGGAGTTGATGTCCAGTGAAATGTAGGAAGCTAAGATAATTATGAGGAGTTGAGGTCCAGTGTAGTGCAGCAAGCTAAGGTAATTATGAGGAGTTGAGGTCCAGTGTAGTGCAGCAAGCTGAGGTAATTATGATTAGTTGAGGTCCAGTGTAGTGCAGCAAGCTAAGGTAATTATGAGGAGTTGAGGTCCAGTGCTGTGCAGCAAGCTAAGGTAATTATGAGGAGTTGAGGTCCAGTGTAGTGCAGCAAGCTAAGGTAATTATGAGAAGTTGAGATCCAGTGTAATGCAGCAAGCAAAGGTAATTATGAGAAGTTGACGTCCAGTGTAGTGTAGAAAGCAAAGGTAATTATGAGAAGTTGAGGTCCAGTGTAGTGTAGGAAGCAAAGGTAATTATAAGGAGTTGAGGTCCAGTGTAGTGCAGCAAGCTAAGGTAATTATGAGGAGTTGAGGTCCAGTGTAGTGCAGCAAGCTAAGGTAATTATGAGGAGTTGAGGTCCAGTATAGTGCAGCAAGCTAAGGTAATTATGAGGAGTTGAGGTCCAGTGTAGTGCAGCAAGCTAAGGAAATTATGAGGAGTTGTGGTCCAGTGTAGTGCAGCAAGCTAAGGTAATTATGAGGAGTTGAGGTCCAGTGTAGTGCAGCAAGCTAAGGAAATTGTGAGGAGTTGTGGTCCAGTGTAGTGTACCAAGCTAAGGTAATTATGAGGAGTTGAGGTCCAGTGTAGTGTACCAAGCTAAGGTAATTATGAGGAGTTGAGGTCCAGTGTAATGTACCAAGCTAAGGTAATTATGAGGAGTTGAGGTCCAGTGTAGTGTACCAAGCTAAGGTAATTATGAGAAGTTGAGGTCTAGTGTAGTGTAGCAAGCTAAAGTAATTATAGGGAGTTGAGGTCCAGTGTAGTGCAGCAAGCTAGGGTAATTATGAGGAGTTGAGGTCCAGTGTAATGCAGCAAGCTAAGGTAATTATGAGAAGTTGAGATCCAGTGTACTGTAGCAAGCTAAGGTAATTATGAGTTCAGGCCTAGTGTAGTGCAGCAAGCTAAGGTAATTATGAGTTGAGGTCCAGTGTAGTGCAGCAAGCTAAGTTAATTATGAGGAGTTGAGGTCCAGTGTAGTGCAGCAAGCTAAGGTAATTATGAGGAGTTGATGTCCAGTGTAGTGTAGAGAGCAAAGGTAATTATGAGGAGTTGAGGTCCAGTGTAGTGCAGCAAGCTAAGGTAATTATGAGAAGTTGAGGTCCAGTGTAATGCAGGAAGCTAAGGTAATTATGAGAAGTTGAGGTCCAGTGTAGTGCAGAAAGCAAATGTAATTATGAGAAGTTGAGGTCCAGTGTAGTGTAGGAAGCAAAGGTAATTATAAGGAGTTGAGGTCCAGTTTAGTGCATCAAGCTAAGGTAATTATAAGGAGTTGAGGTCCAGTGTAGTGCAGCAAGCTAAGGTAATTATGAGGAGTTGAGGTCCAGTGTAGTGTAGCAAGCTAAAGTAATTATGAGGAGTTGAGGTCCAGTGTAGTGCATCAAGCTAAGGTAATTATAAGGAGTTGAGGTCCAGTGTAGTGTACCAAGGTAAGGTAATTATGAGGAGTTGAGGTCCAGTGTAATGCAGCAAGCTTAAGTAATTATGAAAGTTGAGCTCCAGTGTAGTGCAGCAAGCTAAGGTAATTATGAGGAGTTGAGGTCCAGTGTAATGCAGCAAGCTAAGGTAATTATGAGAAGTTGAGGTCCAGTGTAGTGCAGCAAGCTAAGGTAATTATGAGGAGTTGATGTCCAGTGAAATATAGCAAGCTAAGATAATTATGAGGAGTTGAGGTCCAGTGTAGTGCAGCAAGCTAAGGTAATTATGAGGAGTTGAGGTCCAGTGTAGTGCAGCAAGCTGAGGAAATTATGAGGAGTTGAGGTCCAGTGTAATGCAGCAAGCTAAGGTAATTATGATTAGTTGAGGTCCAGTGTAGTGCAGCAAGCTAAGGTAATTATGAGGAGTTGAGGTCCAGTATAGTGCAGCAAGCTAAGGTAATTATGAGAAGTTGAGGTCCAGTATAGTGTAGCAAGCTAAGGTAATTATGAGGAGTTGAGGTCCAGTGTAGTGCAGCAAGCTAAGGTAATTATGAGGAGTTGAGGTCCAGTGTAATGCAGCAAGCTAAGGTAATTATGAGAAGTTGAGATCCAGTGTACTGTAGCAAGCTAAGGTAATTATGAGAAGTTGAGGTCCAGTGTAGTGCAGAAAGCAAATGTAATTATGAGAAGTTGAGGTCCAGTGTAGTGTAGGAAGCAAAGGTAATTATAAGGAGTTGAGGTCCAGTTTAGTGCATCAAGCTAAGGTAATTATAAGGATTTGAGGTCCAGTGTAGTGCAGCAAGCTAAGTTAATTATGAGGAGTTGAGGTCCAGTGTAGTGCAGCAAGCTAAGGTAATTATGAGGAGTTGAGGTCCAGTGTAGTGTAGAAAGCAAAGGTAATTATGAGGAGTTGAGGTCCAGTGTAGTGCAGCAAGCTAAGGTAATTATGAGAAGTTGAGGTCCAGTGTAATGCAGCAAGCTAAGGTAATTATGAGAAGTTGAGGTCCAGTGTAGTGCAGAAAGCAAATGTAATTATGAGAAGTTGAGGTCCAGTGTAGTGTAGGAAGCAAAGGTAATTATAAGGAGTTGAGGTCCAGTTTAGTGCATCAAGCTAAGGTAATTATAAGGAGTTGAGGTCCAGTGTAGTGCAGCAAGCTAAGGTAATTATGAGGAGTTGAGGTCCAGTGTAATGCAGCAAGCTATTGTAATTATGAGGAGTTGATGTCCAGTGAAATGGTGCAAGCTAAGATAATTAAGAGGAGTTGAGGTCCAGTGTAGTGCAGCAAGCTAAGGTAATTATGAGGAGTTGAGGTCCAGTGTAGTGCAGCAAGCTGAGGAAATTATGAGGAGTTGAGGTCCAGTGTTGTGCAGCAAGCTAAGGTAATTATGATTAGTTGAGGTCCAGTGAAGTGCAGCAAGCTAAGGTAATTATGAGGAGTTGAGGTCCAGTATAGTGCAGCAAGCTAAGGTAATTATGAGGAGTTGAGGTCCAGTGTAGTGCAGCAAGCTAAGGTAATTATGAGGAGTTGAGGTCCAGTGTAGTGCAGCACGCTAATGTAATTATGAGGAGTTGAGGTCCAGTGTAGTGCAGCAAGCTAAGGTAATTATGAGTTGAGTTCCAGTATAGTGCAGCAAGCTAAGGTAATTATGAAGAGTTGAGGTCCAGTGTAGTGCAGCAAGCAAAGGTAATTATGAGGAGTTGAGGTCCAGTTTAGTGCAGCACGCTAAGGAAATTATGAGGAGTTGAGGTCCAGTGCAGTGCAGAACGCTAAGGTAATTATGAGGAGTTGAGGTCCATTGTAGTGCAGCAAGCTAAGGTAATTATGAGGAGTTGAGGTCCACTGTAGTGCAGCACGTTAAGGTAATTATGAGGAGTTGAGGTCCAGTGTAGTGCAGCAAGCTAAGGTAATTATGAGAAGTTGAGGTCCAGTGTAATGCAGCAAGCTAAGGTAATTATGAGAAGTTGAGGTCCAGTGTATTGTAGAAAGCAAATGTAATTATGAGAAGTTGAGGTCCAGTGTAGTGAAGGTAGCAAAGGTAATTATAAGGAGTTGAGGTCCAGTGTAGTGCATCAAGCTAAGGTAATTATAAGGAGTTGAGGTCCAGTGTAGTGCAGCAAGCTAAGGTAATTATGAGGTGTTGAGGTCCAGTGTAGTGTAGCAAGCTAAAGTAATAATGAGGAGTTGAGGTCCAGTGTAGTGCATCAAGCTAAGGTAATTATAAGGAGTTGAGGTCCAGTGTAGTGTACCAAGGTAAGGTAATTATGAGGAGTTGAGGTCCAGTGTAATGCAGCAAGCTTAAGTAATTATGAAAGTTGAGGTCCAGTGTAGTGCAGCAAGCTAAGGTAATTATGAGGAGTTGAGGTCCAGTGTAGTGTAGAAAGCAAAGGTAATTATGAGGAGTTGAGGTCCAGTGTAGTGTAGGAAGCAAAGGTAATTATAAGGAGTTGAGGTCCAGTGTAGTGCATCACGCTAAGGTAATTATAAGGAGTTGAGGTCCAGTGTAGTGCAGCAAGCTAAGGTAATTATGAGGAGTTGAGGTCCAGTGTAGTGTAGCAAGCTAAAGTAATTATGTGGAGTTGAGGTCCAGTGTAGTGCATCAAGCTAAGGTAATTATAAGGAGTTGAGGTCCAGTGTAATGCAGCAAGCTTAAGTAATAATGAAAGTTGAGGTCCAGTGTAGTGCAGCAAGCTAAGGTAATTATGAGGAGTTGAGGTCCAGTGTAATGCAGCAAGCTAAGGTAATTATGAGAAGTTGAAGTCCAGTGTAGTGCAGCAAGCTAAGGTAATTATGAGGAGTTGATGTCCAGTGAAATGTAGGAAGCTAAGATAATTATGAGGAGTTGAGGTCCAGTGTAGTGCAGCAAGCTAAGGTAATTATGAGGAGTTGAGGTCCAGTGTAGTGCAGCAAGCTGAGGTAATTATGATTAGTTGAGGTCCAGTGTAGTGCAGCAAGCTAAGGTAATTATGAGGAGTTGAGGTCCAGTGCTGTGCAGCAAGCTAAGGTAATTATGAGGAGTTGAGGTCCAGTGTAGTGTACCAAGCTAAGGTAATTATGAGAAGTTGAAGTCCAGTGTAATGCAGCAAGCTAAGGTAATTATGAGAAGTTGAGGTCCAGTGTAGTGAGGCAAGCTAAGGTAATTATGAGGAGTTGAGGTCCAGTGTAGTGTAGCAAGCTAAGGTAATTATGAGTTCAGGCCTAGTGTAGTGCAGCAAGCTAAGGTAATTATGAGTTGAGGTCCAGTGTAGTGCAGCAAGCTAAGGTAATTATCAGGAGTTGAGGTCCAGTGTGGTGCAGCAAGCTAAGGTAATTATGAGAAGTTGAGGTCCAGTGTAGTGCAGAAAGCAAATGTAATTATGAGAAGTTGAGGTCCAGTGTAGTGTAGGAAGCAAAGGTAATTATAAGGAGTTGAGGTCCAGTTTAGTGCATCAAGCTAAGGTAATTATAAGGAGTTGAGGTCCAGTGTAGTGCAGCAAGCTCAGGTAATTATGAGGAGTTGAGGTCCAGTGTAGTGTAGCAAGCTAAAGTAATTATGAGGAGTTGAGGTCCAGTGTAGTGCATCAAGCTAAGGTAATTATAAGGAGTTGAGGTCCAGTGTAGTGTACCAAGGTAAGGTAATTATGAGGAGTTGAGGTCCAGTGTAATGCAGCAAGCTTAAGTAAATATGAAAGTTGAGGTCCAGTGTAGTGCAGCAAGCTAAGGTAATTATGAGGAGTTGAGGTCCAGTGTAATGCAGCAAGCTAAAGTAATTATGAGAAGTTGAGGTCCAGTGTAGTGCAGCAAGCTAACGTAATTATGAGGAGTTGATGTCCAGTGAAATGTAGCAAGCTAAGATAATTATGAGGAGTTGAGGTCCAGTGTAGTGCAGCAAGCTAAGGTAATTATGAGGAGTTGAGGTCCAGTGTAGTGCAGCAAGCTGAGGAAATTATGAGGAGTTGAGGTCCAGTGTTGTGCAGCAAGCTAAGGTAATTATGATTAGTTGAGGTCCAGTGAAGTGCAGCAAGCTAAGGTAATTATGAGGAGTTGAGGTCCAGTATAGTGCAGCAAGCTAAGGTAATTATGAGGAGTTGAGGTCCAGTGTAGTGCAGCAAGCTAAGGTAATTATGAGGAGTTGAGGTCCAGTGTAGTGCAGCAAGCTAAGGTAATTATGAGGAGTTGAGGTCCAGTATAGTGCAGCAAGCTAAGGTAATTATGAGGAGTTGAGGTCCAGTGTAGTGCAGCAAGCTAAGGAAATTATGAGGAGTTGTGGTCCAGTGTAGTGCAGCAAGCTAAGGTAATTATGAGGAGTTGAGGTCCAGTGTAGTGCAGCAAGCTAAGGTAATTATGAGGAGTTGAGGTCCAGTATAGTGCAGCAAGCTAAGGTAATTATGAGGAGTTGAGGTCCAGTGTAGTGCAGCAAGCTAAGGAAATTATGAGGAGTTGTGGTCCAGTGTAGTGCAGCAAGCTAAGGTAATTATGAGGAGTTGAGGTCCAGTGTAGTGCAGCAAGCTAAGGAAATTATGAGGAGTTGTGGTCCAGTGTAGTGTACCAAGCTAAGGTAATTATGAGGAGTTGAGGTCCAGTGTAGTGCAGCAAGCTAAGGAAATTATGAGGAGTTGTGGTCCAGTGTAGTGCAGCAAGCTAAGGTAATTATGAGGAGTTGAGGTCCAGTGTAGTGCAGCAAGCTAAGGAAATTATGAGGAGTTGTGGTCCAGTGTAGTGTACCAAGCTAAGGTAATTATGAGGAGTTGAGGTCCAGTGTAGTGCAGCAAGCTAAGGAAATTATGAGGAGTTGTGGTCCAGTGTAGTGCAGCAAGCTAAGGTAATTATGAGGAGTTGAGGTCCAGTGTAGTGCAGCAAGCTAAGGAAATTATGAGGAGTTGTGGTCCAGTGTA
This sequence comes from Procambarus clarkii, assembly GCF_040958095.1. Taxonomy (NCBI): domain Eukaryota; kingdom Metazoa; phylum Arthropoda; class Malacostraca; order Decapoda; family Cambaridae; genus Procambarus; species Procambarus clarkii. Next base: position 94,300 of record NW_027189225.1, on the reverse strand, counting down.
GTGTACCAAGCTAAGGTAATTATGAGGAGTTGAGGTCCAGTGTAGTGTACCAAGCTAAGGTAATTATGAGGAGTTGAGGTCCAGTGTAATGTACCAAGCTAAGGTAATTATGAGAAGTTGAGGTCCAGTGTAGTGTAGCAAGCTAAAGTAATTATAGGGAGTTGAGGTCCAGTGTAATGCAGCAAGCTAAGGTAATTATGAGAAGTTGAGATCCAGTGTACTGTAGCAAGCTAAGGTAATTATGAGTTCAGGCCTAGTGTAGTGCAGCAAGCTAAGGAAATTATGAATTGAGGTCCAGTGTAGTGCAGCAAGCTAAGTTAATTATGAGGAGTTGAGGTCCAGTGTAGTGCAGCAAGCTAAGGTAATTATGAGGAGTTGAGGTCCAGTGTAGTGTAGAGAGCAAAGGTAATTATGAGGAGTAGAGGTCCAGTGTAGTGCAGCAAGCTAAGGTAATTATGAGAAGTTGAGGTCCAGTGTAATGCAGGAAGCTAAGGTAATTATGAGAAGTTGAGGTCCAGTGTAGTGCAGAAAGCAAATGTAATTATGAGAAGTTGAGGTCCAGTGTAGTGTAGGAAGCAAAGGTAATTATAAGGAGTTGAGGTCCAGTTTAGTGCATCAAGCTAAGGTAATTATAAGGAGTTGAGGTCCAGTGTAGTGCAGCAAGCTAAGGTAATTATGAGGAGTTGAGGTCCAGTGTAGTGTAGCAAGCTAAAGTAATTATGAGGAGTTGAGGTCCAGTGTAGTGCATCAAGCTAAGGTAATTATAAGGAGTTGAGGTCCAGTGTAGTGTACCAAGGTAAGGTAATTATGAGGAGTTGAGGTCCAGTGTAATGCAGCAAGCTAAGGTAATTATGAGGAGTTGAGGTCCAGTGTAGTGCAGCAAGCTAAGGAAATTATGAGGAGTTGTGGTCCAGTGTAGTGCAGCAAGCTAAGGTAATTATGAGAAGTTGAGATCCAGTGTAATGCAGCAAGCAAAGGTAATTATGAGAAGTTGACGTCCAGTGTAGTGTAGAAAGCAAAGGTAATTATGAGAAGTTGAGGTCCAGTGTAGTGTAGGAAGCAAAGGTAATTATAAGGAGTTGAGGTCCAGTGTAGTGCAGCAAGCTAAGGTAATTATGAGGAGTTGAGGTCCAGTGTAGTGCAGCAAGCTAAGGTAATTATGAGGAGTTGAGGTCCAGTATAGTGCAGCAAGCTAAGGTAATTATGAGGAGTTGAGGTCCAGTGTAGTGCAGCAAGCTAAGGAAATTATGAGGAGTTGTGGTCCAGTGTAGTGCAGCAAGCTAAGGTAATTATGAGGAGTTGAGGTCCAGTGTAGTGCAGCAAGCTAAGGAAATTGTGAGGAGTTGTGGTCCAGTGTAGTGCACCAAGCTAAGGTAATTATGAGGAGTTGATGTCCAGTGTAGTGTACCAAGCTAAGGTAATTATGAGGAGTTGAGGTCCAGTGTAATGTACCAAGCTAAGGTAATTATGAGGAGTTGAGGTCCAGTGTAGTGTACCAAGCTAAGGTAATTATGAGAAGTTGAGGTCTAGTGTAGTGTAGCAAGCTAAAGTAATTATAGGGAGTTGAGGTCCAGTGTAGTGCAGCAAGCTAGGGTAATTATGAGGAGTTGAGGTCCAGTGTAATGCAGCAAGCTAAGGTAATTATGAGAAGTTGAGATCCAGTGTACTGTAGCAAGCTAAGGTAATTATGAGTTCAGGCCTAGTGTAGTGCAGCAAGCTAAGGTAATTATGAGTTGAGGTCCAGTGTAGTGCAGCAAGCTAAGTTAATTATGAGGAGTTGAGGTCCAGTGTAGTGCAGCAAGCTAAGGTAATTATGAGGAGTTGATGTCCAGTGTAGTGTAGAGAGCAAAGGTAATTATGAGAAGTTGAGGTCCAGTGTAGTGCAGCAAGCTAAGGTAATTATGAGAAGTTGAGGTCCAGTGTAATGCAGGAAGCTAAGGTAATTAGGAGAAGTTGAGGTCCAGTGTAGTGCAGAAAGCAAATGTAATTATGAGAAGTTGAGGTCCAGTGTAGTGTAGGAAGCAAAGGTAATTATAAGGAGTTGAGGTCCAGTTTAGTGCATCAAGCTAAGGTAATTATAAGGAGTTGAGGTCCAGTGTAGTGCAGCAAGCTAAGGCAATTATGAGGAGTTGAGGTCCAGTGTAGTGTAGCAAGCTAAAGTAATTATGAGGAGTTGAGGTCCAGTGTAGTGCATCAAGCTAAGGTAATTATAAGGAGTTGAGGTCCAGTGTAGTGTACCAAGGTAAGGTAATTATGAGGAGTTGAGGTCCAGTGTAATGCAGCAAGCTTAAGTAATTATGAAAGTTGAGGTCCAGTGTAGTGCAGCAAGCTAAGGAAATTATGAGGAGTTGAGGTCCAGTGTAATGCAGCAAGCTAAGGTAATTATGAGAAGTTGAGGTCCAGTGTAGTGCAGCAAGCTAAGGTAATTATGAGGAGTTGATGTCCAGTGAAATATAGCAAGCTAAGATAATTATGAGGAGTTGAGGTCCAGTGTAGTGCAGCAAGCTAAGGTAATTATGAGGAGTTGAGGTCCAGTGTAGTGCAGCAAGCTGAGGAAATTATGAGGAGTTGAGGTCCAGTGTAATGCAGCAAGCTAAGGTAATTATGATTAGTTGAGGTCCAGTGTAGTGCAGCAAGCTAAGGTAATTATGAGGAGTTGAGGTCCAGTATAGTGCAGCAAGCTAAGGTAATTATGAGGAGTTGAGGTCCAGTATAGTGTAGCAAGCTAAGGTAATTATGAGGAGTTGAGGTCCAGTGTAGTGCAGCAAGCTAAGGTAATTATGAGGAGTTGAGGTCCAGTGTAATGCAGCAAGCTAAGGTAATTATGAGAAGTTGAGATCCAGTGTACTGTAGCAAGCTAAGGTAATTATGAGAAGTTGAGGTCCAGTGTAGTGCAGAAAGCAAATGTAATTATGAGAAGTTGAGGTCCAGTGTAGTGTAGGAAGCAAAGGTAATTATAAGGAGTTGAGGTCCAGTTTAGTGCATCAAGCTAAGGTAATTATAAGGAGTTGAGGTCCAGTGTAGTGCAGCAAGCTAAGTTAATTATGAGGAGTTGAGGTCCAGTGTAGTGCAGCAAGCTAAGGTAATTATGAGGAGTTGAGGTCCAGTGTAGTGTAGAAAGCAAAGGTAATTATGAGGAGTTGAGGTCCAGTGTAGTGCAGCAAGCTAAGGTAATTATGAGAAGTTGAGGTCCAGTGTAATGCAGCAAGCTAAGGTAATTATGAGAAGTTGAGGTCCAGTGTAGTGCAGAAAGCAAATGTAATTATGAGAAGTTGAGGTCCAGTGTAGTGTAGGAAGCAAAGGTAATTATAAGGAGTTGAGGTCCAGTTTAGTGCATCAAGCTAAGGTAATTATAAGGAGTTGAGGTCCAGTGTAGTGCAGCAAGCTAAGGTAATTATGAGGAGTTGAGGTCCAGTGTAATGCAGCAAGCTATTGTAATTATGAGGAGTTGATGTCCAGTGAAATGTAGCAAGCTAAGATAATTAAGAGGAGTTGAGGTCCAGTGTAGTGCAGCAAGCTAAGGTAATTATGAGGAGTTGAGGTCCAGTGTAGTGCAGCAAGCTGAGGAAATTATGAGGAGTTGAGGTCCAGTGTTGTGCAGCAAGCTAAGGTAATTATGATTAGTTGAGGTCCAGTGAAGTGCAGCAAGCTAAGGTAATTATGAGGAGTTGAGGTCCAGTATAGTGCAGCAAGCTAAGGTAATTATGAGGAGTTGAGGTCCAGTGTAGTGCAGCAAGCTAAGGTAATTATGAGGAGTTGAGGTCCAGTGTAGTGCAGCACGCTAATGTAATTATGAGGAGTTGAGGTCCAGTGTAGTGCAGCAAGCTAAGGTAATTATGAGTTGAGTTCCAGTATAGTGCAGCAAGCTAAGGTAATTATGAAGAGTTGAGGTCCAGTGTAGTGCAGCAAGCAAAGGTAATTATGAGGAGTTGAGGTCCAGTTTAGTGCAGCACGCTAAGGAAATTATGAGGAGTTGAGGTCCAGTGCAGTGCAGAACGCTAAGGTAATTATGAGGAGTTGAGGTCCATTGTAGTGCAGCAAGCTAAGGTAATTATGAGGAGTTGAGGTCCACTGTAGTGCAGCACGTTAAGGTAATTATGAGGAGTTGAGGTCCAGTGTAGTGCAGCAAGCTAAGGTAATTATGAGAAGTTGAGGTCCAGTGTAATGCAGCAAGCTAAGGTAATTATGAGAAGTTGAGGTCCAGTGTATTGTAGAAAGCAAATGTAATTATGAGAAGTTGAGGTCCAGTGTAGTGAAGGTAGCAAAGGTAATTATAAGGAGTTGAGGTCCAGTGTAGTGCATCAAGCTAAGGTAATTATAAGGAGTTGAGGTCCAGTGTAGTGCAGCAAGCTAAGGTAATTATGAGGTGTTGAGGTCCAGTGTAGTGTAGCAAGCTAAAGTAATAATGAGGAGTTGAGGTCCAGTGTAGTGCATCAAGCTAAGGTAATTATAAGGAGTTGAGGTCCAGTGTAGTGTACCAAGGTAAGGTAATTATGAGGAGTTGAGGTCCAGTGTAATGCAGCAAGCTAAGGAAATTATGAGGAGTTGTGGTCCAGTGTAGTGCAGCAAGCTAAGGTAATTATGAGGAGTTGAGGTCCAGTGTAGTGCAGCAAGCTAAGGAAATTATGAGGAGTTGTGGTCCAGTGTAGTGTACCAAGCTAAGGTAATTATGAGGAGTTGAGGTCCAGTGTAGTGCAGCAAGCTAAGGAAATTATGAGGAGTTGTGGTCCAGTGTAGTGCAGCAAGCTAAGGTAATTATGAGGAGTTGAGGTCCAGTGTAGTGCAGCAAGCTAAGGAAATTATGAGGAGTTGTGGTCCAGTGTAGTGTACCAAGCTAAGGTAATTATGAGGAGTTGAGGTCCAGTGTAGTGCAGCAAGCTAAGGAAATTATGAGGAGTTGTGGTCCAGTGTAGTGCAGCAAGCTAAGGTAATTATGAGGAGTTGAGGTCCAGTGTAGTGCAGCAAGCTAAGGAAATTATGAGGAGTTGTGGTCCAGTGTAGTGTACCAAGCTAAGGTAATTATGAGGAGTTGAGGTCCAGTGTAGTGTACCAAGCTAAGGTAATTATGAGGAGTTGAGGTCCAGTGTAATGTACCAAGCTAAGGTAATTATGAGAAGTTGAGGTCCAGTGTAGTGTAGCAAGCTAAAGTAATTATAGGGAGTTGAGGTTAAGTGTAATGCAGCAAGCTAAGGTAATTATGAGAAGTTGAGATCCAGTGTACTGTAGCAAGCTAAGGTAATTATGAGTTCAGGCCTAGTGTAGTGCAGCAAGCTAAGGAAATTATGAATTGAGGTCCAGTGTAGTGCAGCAAGCTAAGTTAATTATGAGGAGTTGAGGTCCAGTGTAGTGCAGCAAGCTAAGGTAATTATGAGGAGTTGAGGTCCAGTGTAGTGTAGAGAGCAAAGGTAATTATGAGGAGTAGAGGTCCAGTGTAGTGCAGCAAGCTAAGGTAATTATGAGAAGTTGAGGTCCAGTGTAATGCAGGAAGCTAAGGTAATTATGAGAAGTTGAGGTCCAGTGTAGTGCAGAAAGCAAATGTAATTATGAGAAGTTGAGGTCCAGTGTAGTGTAGGAAGCAAAGGTAATTATAAGGAGTTGAGGTCCAGTTTAGTGCATCAAGCTAAGGTAATTATAAGGAGTTGAGGTCCAGTGTAGTGCATCAAGCTAAGGTAATTATAAGGAGTTGAGGTCCAGTGTAGTGTACCAAGGTAAGGTAATTATGAGGAGTTGAGGTCCAGTGTAATGCAGCAAGCTAAGGTAATTATGAGGAGTTGAGGTCCAGTGTAGTGCAGCAAGCTAAGGAAATTATGAGGAGTTGTGGTGCAGTGTAGTGCAGCAAGCTAAGGTAATTATGAGAAGTTGAGATCCAGTGTAATGCAGCAAGCAAAGGTAATTATGAGAAGTTGACGTCCAGTGTAGTGTAGAAAGCAAAGGTAATTATGAGAAGTTGAGGTCCAGTGTAGTGTAGGAAGCAAAGGTAATTATAAGGAGTTGAGGTCCAGTGTAGTGCAGCAAGCTAAGGTAATTATGAGGAGTTGAGGTCCAGTGTAGTGCAGCAAGCTAAGGTAATTATGAGGAGTTGAGGTCCAGTATAGTGCAGCAAGCTAAGGTAATTATGAGGAGTTGAGGTCCAGTGTAGTGCAGCAAGCTAAGGAAATTATGAGGAGTTGTGGTCCAGTGTAGTGCAGCAAGCTAAGGTAATTATGAGGAGTTGAGGTCCAGTGTAGTGCAGCAAGCTAAGGAAATTGTGAGGAGTTGTGGTCCAGTGTAGTGTACCAAGCTAAGGTAATTATGAGGAGTTGAGGTCCAGTGTAGTGTACCAAGCTAAGGTAATTATGAGGAGTTGAGGTCCAGTGTAATGTACCAAGCTAAGGTAATTATGAGGAGTTGAGGTCCAGTGTAGTGTACCAAGCTAAGGTAATTATGAGAAGTTGAGGTCTAGTGTAGTGTAGCAAGCTAAAGTAATTATAGGGAGTTGAGGTCCAGTGTAGTGCAGCAAGCTAGGGTAATTATGAGGAGTTGAGGTCCAGTGTAATGCAGCAAGCTAAGGTAATTATGAGAAGTTGAGATCCAGTGTACTGTAGCAAGCTAAGGTAATTATGAGTTCAGGCCTAGTGTAGTGCAGCAAGCTAAGGTAATTATGAGTTGAGGTCCAGTGTAGTGCAGCAAGCTAAGTTAATTATGAGGAGTTGAGGTCCAGTGTAGTGCAGCAAGCTAAGGTAATTATGAGGAGTTGATGTCCAGTGTAGTGTAGAGAGCAAAGGTAATTATGAGGAGTTGAGGTCCAGTGTAGTGCAGCAAGCTAAGGTAATTATGAGAAGTTGAGGTCCAGTGTAATGCAGGAAGCTAAGGTAATTATGAGAAGTTGAGGTCCAGTGTAGTGCAGAAAGCAAATGTAATTATGAGAAGTTGAGGTCCAGTGTAGTGTAGGAAGCAAAGGTAATTATAAGGAGTTGAGGTCCAGTTTAGTGCATCAAGCTAAGGTAATTATAAGGAGTTGAGGTCCAGTGTAGTGCAGCAAGCTAAGGCAATTATGAGGAGTTGAGGTCCAGTGTAGTGTAGCAAGCTAAAGTAATTATGAGGAGTTGAGGTCCAGTGTAGTGCATCAAGCTAAGGTAATTATAAGGAGTTGAGGTCCAGTGTAGTGTACCAAGGTAAGGTAATTATGAGGAGTTGAGGTCCAGTGTAATGCAGCAAGCTTAAGTAATTATGAAAGTTGAGGTCCAGTGTAGTGCAGCAAGCTAAGGAAATTATGAGGAGTTGAGGTCCAGTGTAATGCAGCAAGCTAAGGTAATTATGAGAAGTTGAGGTCCAGTGTAGTGCAGCAAGCTAAGGTAATTATGAGGAGTTGATGTCCAGTGAAATATAGCAAGCTAAGATAATTATGAGGAGTTGAGGTCCAGTGTAGTGCAGCAAGCTAAGGTAATTATGAGGAGTTGAGGTCCAGTGTAGTGCAGCAAGCTGAGGAAATTATGAGGAGTTGAGGTCCAGTGTAATGCAGCAAGCTAAGGTAATTATGATTAGTTGAGGTCCAGTGTAGTGCAGCAAGCTAAGGTAATTATGAGGAGTTGAGGTCCAGTATAGTGCAGCAAGCTAAGGTAATTATGAGGAGTTGAGGTCCAGTATAGTGTAGCAAGCTAAGGTAATTATGAGGAGTTGAGGTCCAGTGTAGTGCAGCAAGCTAAGGTAATTATGAGGAGTTGAGGTCCAGTGTAATGCAGCAAGCTAAGGTAATTATGAGAAGTTGAGATCCAGTGTACTGTAGCAAGCTAAGGTAATTATGAGAAGTTGAGGTCCAGTGTAGTGCAGAAAGCAAATGTAATTATGAGAAGTTGAGGTCCAGTGTAGTGTAGGAAGCAAAGGTAATTATAAGGAGTTGAGGTCCAGTTTAGTGCATCAAGCTAAGGTAATTATAAGGAGTTGAGGTCCAGTGTAGTGCAGCAAGCTAAGTTATTTATGAGGAGTTGAGGTCCAGTGTAGTGCAGCAAGCTAAGGTAATTATGAGGAGTTGAGGTCCAGTGTAGTGTAGAAAGCAAAGGTAATTATGAGGAGTTGAGGTCCAGTGTAGTGCAGCAAGCTAAGGTAATTATGAGAAGTTGAGGTCCAGTGTAATGCAGCAAGCTAAGGTAATTATGAGAAGTTGAGGTCCAGTGTAGTGCAGAAAGCAAATGTAATTATGAGAAGTTGAGGTCCAGTGTAGTGTAGGAAGCAAAGGTAATTATAAGGAGTTGAGGTCCAGTTTAGTGCATCAAGCTAAGGTAATTATAAGGAGTTGAGGTCCAGTGTAGTGCAGCAAGCTAAGGTAATTATGAGGAGTTGAGGTCCAGTGTAATGCAGCAAGCTATTGTAATTATGAGGAGTTGATGTCCAGTGAAATGTAGCAAGCTAAGATAATTAAGAGGAGTTGAGGTCCAGTGTAGTGCAGCAAGCTAAGGTAATTATGAGGAGTTGAGGTCCAGTGTAGTGCAGCAAGCTGAGGAAATTATGAGGAGTTGAGGTCCAGTGTTGTGCAGCAAGCTAAGGTAATTATGATTAGTTGAGGTCCAGTGAAGTGCAGCAAGCTAAGGTAATTATGAGGAGTTGAGGTCCAGTATAGTGCAGCAAGCTAAGGTAATTATGAGGAGTTGAGGTCCAGTGTAGTGCAGCAAGCTAAGGTAATTATGAGGAGTTGAGGTCCAGTGTAGTGCAGCACGCTAATGTAATTATGAGGAGTTGAGGTCCAGTGTAGTGCAGCAAGCTAAGGTAATTATGAGTTGAGTTCCAGTATAGTGCAGCAAGCTAAGGTAATTATGAAGAGTTGAGGTCCAGTGTAGTGCAGCAAGCAAAGGTAATTATGAGGAGTTGAGGTCCAGTTTAGTGCAGCACGCTAAGGAAATTATGAGGAGTTGAGGTCCAGTGCAGTGCAGAACGCTAAGGTAATTATGAGGAGTTGAGGTCCATTGTAGTGCAGCAAGCTAAGGTAATTATGAGAAGTTGAGGTCCAGTGTAATGCAGCAAGCTAAGGTAATTATGAGAAGTTGAGGTCCAGTGTATTGTAGAAAGCAAATGTAATTATGAGAAGTTGAGGTCCAGTGTAGTGAAGGTAGCAAAGGTAATTATAAGGAGTTGAGGTCCAGTGTAGTGCATCAAGCTAAGGTAATTATAAGGAGTTGAGGTCCAGTGTAGTGCAGCAAGCTAAGGTAATTATGAGGTGTTGAGGTCCAGTGTAGTGTAGCAAGCTAAAGTAATAATGAGGAGTTGAGGTCCAGTGTAGTGCATCAAGCTAAGGTAATTATAAGGAGTTGAGGTCCAGTGTAGTGTACCAAGGTAAGGTAATTATGAGGAGTTGAGGTCCAGTGTAATGCAGCAAGCTTAAGTAATTATGAAAGTTGAGGTCCAGTGTAGTGCAGCAAGCTAAGGTAATTATGAGGAGTTGAGGTCCAGTGTAGTGTAGAAAGCAAAGGTAATTATGAGGAGTTGAGGTCCAGTGTAGTGTAGGAAGCAAAGGTAATTATAAGGAGTTGAGGTCCAGTGTAGTGCATCAAGCTAAGGTAATTATAAGGAGTTGAGGTCCAGTGTAGTGCAGCAAGCTAAGGTAATTATGAGGAGTTGAGGTCCAGTGTAGTGTAGCAAGCTAAAGTAATTATGGGGAGTTGAGGTCCAGTGTAGTGCATCAAGCTAAGGTAATTATAAGGAGTTGAGGTCCAGTGTAATGCAGCAAGCTTAAGTAATAATGAAAGTTGAGGTCCAGTGTAGTGCAGCAAGCTAAGGTAATTATGAGGAGTTGAGGTCCAGTGTAATGCAGCAAGCTAAGGTAATTATGAGAAGTTGAAGTCCAGTGTAGTGCAGCAAGCTAAGGTAATTATGAGGAGTTGATATCCAGTGAAATGTAGGAAGCTAAGATAATTATGAGGAGTTGAGGTCCAGTGTAGTGCAGCAAGCTAAGGTAATTATGAGGAGTTGAGGTCCAGTGTAGTGCAGCAAGCTGAGGTAATTATGATTAGTTGAGGTCCAGTGTAGTGCAGCAAGCTAAGGTAATTATGAGGAGTTGAGGTCCAGTGCTGTGCAGCAAGCTAAGGTAATTATGAGGAGTTGAGGTCCAGTGTAGTGTACCAAGCTAAGGTAATTATGAGAAGTTGAAGTCCAGTGTAATGCAGCAAGCTAAGGTAATTATGAGAAGTTGAGGTCCAGTGTAGTGAGGCAAGCTAAGGTAATTATGAGGAGTTGAGGTCCAGTGTAGTGTAGCAAGCTAAGGTAATTATGAGTTCAGGCCTAGTGTAGTGCAGCAAGCTAAGGTAATTATGAGTTGAGGTCCAGTGTAGTGCAGCAAGCTAAGGTAATTATCAGGAGTTGAGGTCCAGTGTGGTGCAGCAAGCTAAGGTAATTATGAGAAGTTGAGGTCCAGTGTAGTGCAGAAAGCAAATGTAATTATGAGAAGTTGAGGTCCAGTGTAGTGTAGGAAGCAAAGGTAATTATAAGGAGTTGAGGTCCAGTTTAGTGCATCAAGCTAAGGTAATTATAAGGAGTTGAGGTCCAGTGTAGTGCAGCAAGCTCAGGTAATTATGAGGAGTTGAGGTCCAGTGTAGTGTAGCAAGCTAAAGTAATTATGAGGAGTTGAGGTCCAGTGTAGTGCATCAAGCTAAGGTAATTATAAGGAGTTGAGGTCCAGTGTAGTGTACCAAGGTAAGGTAATTATGAGGAGTTGAGGTCCAGTGTAATGCAGCAAGCTTAAGTAAATATGAAAGTTGAGGTCCAGTGTAGTGCAGCAAGCTAAGGTAATTATGAGGAGTTGAGGTCCAGTGTAATGCAGCAAGCTAAAGTAATTATGAGAAGTTGAGGTCCAGTGTAGTGCAGCAAGCTAACGTAATTATGAGGAGTTGATGTCCAGTGAAATGTAGCAAGCTAAGATAATTATGAGGAGTTGAGGTCCAGTGTAGCGCAGCAAGCTAAGGTAATTATGAGGAGTTGAGGTCCAGTGTAGTGCAGCAAGCTGAGGAAATTATGAGGAGTTGAGGTCCAGTGTTGTGCAGCAAGCTAAGGTAATTATGATTAGTTGAGGTCCAGTGAAGTGCAGCAAGCTAAGGTAATTATGAGGAGTTGAGGTCCAGTATAGTGCAGCAAGCTAAGGTAATTATGAGGAGTTGAGGTCCAGTGTAGTGCAGCAAGCTAAGGTAATTATGAGGAGTTGAGGTCCAGTGTAGTGCAGCACGCTAATGTAATTATGAGGAGTTGAGGTCCAGTGTAGTGCAGCAAGCTAAGGTAATTATGAGGAGTTGAGGTCCAGTGTAGTGCAGCAAGCTAAGGTAATTATGAGTTGAGTTCCAGTATAGTGCAGCAAGCTAAGGTAATTATGAAGAGTTGAGGTCCAGTGTAGTGCAGCAAGCAAAGGTAATTATGAGGAGTTGAGGTCCAGTTTAGTGCAGCACGCTAAGGAAATTATGAGGAGTTGAGGTCCAGTGCAGTGCAGCACGCTAAGGTAATTATGAGGAGTTGAGGTCCATTGTAGTGCAGCAAGCTAAGGTAATTATGAGGAGTTGAGGTCCACTGTAGTGCAGCACGTTAAGGTAATTATGAGGAGTTGAGGTCCAGTGTAGTGCAGCAAGCTAAGGTAATTATGAGAAGTTGAGGTCCAGTGTAATGCAGCAAGCTAAGGTAATTATGAGAAGTTGAGGTCCAGTGTATTGTAGAAAGCAAATGTAATTATGAGAAGTTGAGGTCCAGTGTAGTGTAGGAAGCAAAGGTAATTATAAGGAGTTGAGGTCCAGTGTAGTGCATCAAGCTAAGGTAATTATAAGGAGTTGAGGTCCAGTGTAGTGCAGCAAGCTAAGGTAATTATGAGGAGTTGAGGTCCAGTGTAGTGTAGCAAGCTAAAGTAATAATGAGGAGTTGAGGTCCAGTGTAGTGCATCAAGCTAAGGTAATTATAAGGAGTTGAGGTCCAGTGTAGTGTACCAAGGTAAGGTAATTATGAGGAGTTGAGGTCCAGTGTAATGCAGCAAGCTTAAGTAATTATGAAAGTTGAGGTCCAGTGTAGTGCAGCAAGCTAAGGTAATTATGAGGAGTTGAGGTCCAGTGTAGTGTAGAAAGCAAAGGTAATTATGAGGAGTTGAGGTCCAGTGTAGTGTAGGAAGCAAAGGTAATTATAAGGAGTTGAGGTCCAGTGTAGTGCATCAAGCTAAGGTAATTATAAGGAGTTGAGGTCCAGTGTAGTGCAGCAAGCTAAGGTAATTATGAGGAGTTGAGGTCCAGTGTAGTGTAGCAAGCTAAAGTAATTATGGGGAGTTGAGGTCCAGTGTAGTGCATCAAGCTAAGGTAATTATAAGGAGTTGAGGTCCAGTGTAATGCAGCAAGCTTAAGTAATAATGAAAGTTGAGGTCCAGTGTAGTGCAGCAAGCTAAGGTAATTATGAGGAGTTGAGGTCCAGTGTAATGCAGCAAGCTAAGGTAATTATGAGAAGTTGAGGTCCAGTGTAGTGCAGCAAGCTAAGGTAATTATGAGGAGTTGATGTCCAGTGAAATGTAGCAAGCTAAGATAATTATGAGGAGTTGAGGTCCAGTGTAGTGCAGCAAGCTAAGGTAGTTATGAGGAGTTGAGGTCCAGTGTAGTGCAGCAAGCTGAGGTAATTATGATTAGTTGAGGTCCAGTGTAGTGCAGCAAGCTAAGGTAATTATGAGGAGTTGAGGTCCAGTGCTGTGCAGCAAGCTAAGGTAATTATGAGGAGTTGAGGTCCAGTGTAGTGTACCAAGCTAAGGTAATTATGAGAAGTTGAAGTCCAGTGTAATGCAGCAAGCTAAGGTAATTATGAGAAGTTGAGGTCCAGTGTAGTGTAGCAAGCTAAGGTAATTATGAGGAGTTGAGGTCCAGTGTAGTGCAGCAAGCTAAGGTAATTATGAGTTCAGGCCTAGTGTAGTGCAGCAAGCTATGGTAATTATGAGTTGAGGTCCAGTGTAGTGCAGCAAGCTAAGGTAATTATCAGGAGTTGAGGTCCAGTGTGGTGCAGCAAGCTAAGGTAATTATGAGGAGTTGAGGTCCATTGTAGTGTAGAAAGTAAAGGTAATTATGAGGAGTTGAGGTCCAGTGTAGTGCAGCAAGCTTGTAACACTGTAAAAGTGTTTGGGTTAGTTTATTTAAAATATATATAGAGTACACGAGTCACAGACAAGGATCTGAGAGGCGCCAGTTGTCTGCCTGAGATCTCACACCTCTAACCGTTAATGACCCCAAGTGACCTGAGGTCAGATCATGATAATTTCACCTTGCTTCCGCTAAGCGTATAATTGGAGCCGGGTAGCCTTCAAACATGCCGACGTTTAAGGAGTGGCTTGGTAGTGCCGGAGGCTATCTACTTGTGGGCGGAGTTAGCTACTAGGTTCCCCAATATAAACTCGGAGAGCTATCCAGCATGGAGCATTTAACAGACAGAGCAGCAGACGAGCCAGGAGAGCAGAGAGAAGACAGCCCTACCAGGGAGGCTGTCGGCCGGCAGGGCGGGAGTCTCTGTCAACTACAGACCCCCCCCCCTCTCTATTCAACTTAGACTCAGTCCTCGGTGAGTGAACATTAAGGTGACTTGGTCGTGTTTTACAAGTGTTGTGTGATGATCAGGGGCAGTCAAGTTGTAGGGTTCTCGAATTCTTGGATGATGACTCACTTTGCATATTAAACTGGAACATTTTAATTGAATTGCTAAATTATGATACTTCATGTGAAATATAATTATGAATTTATTATTTAAATTGTGTTTAACTTTGTTCCCTAGAGCTTTGAGTTGAGGATTTGAGAAAGCCTCTGTGGTTACTGGGTTCATGATATAAATGAGTACATGTTTGGAGTTGATACATGGTACAGAGGGAACATACTAATAATGAACTCATGATAATAACATCTTTTGAGGATATTTTGATACAGACAAGTTCCATTCCTTGTCTTGTATGTAATGATCATGAATGGATGGTGGCAGCATTTCGTCTTCTACTATCTACTCTTCTACTTCTACGTTTACTTTCTACTCTTCTACTTCTACCTATCTACACCTCTCCTTCCCCCCCTCTCTGAACTCTCACTTTCAACTAATGACCCTCCTCGCTCCTCCCACCTCCCTACCTCTCACCCCAGACCCTCACTAATTACTTCACTATTCATTTCTTTCCTTTCGTTTTCTCTTATACGTTTGTGGCTATGATTGTGTATTCTAGAGTTCTCTCTAGAGTTCCGGGTAGCTGATCCAGTTACGGCGCCTTGTAGTCTTAGCACCTAGGTAGTCAAATACCTAGGTTACAAGGTGTTGAACGAGAGAGGTTGCCTTAGGAACTCTGGAGGGTGCTCTAGAATAGTTAGCTAACTGGGGACGGGATAACGGACTAGAGAGAGCTGTTTCCCCCGGCCTCGTTAGTTAACTGGGGGGTGGAATAATGGACAAGATAGAGCTATTTCCCCCACCCCCCGTTACAATGATGGCAGCGGTGTTGAACAATGTTGTAGGTAGTTGGTGTTCTTTTAACATTGTTCAGTCCCACGTGTCTTTTTGCCGCTCAGGCGCTATCAGGGAGATCTTGACAGGTGTTTATTATTCGCGAGTTAGCGAACTTTTTTTCAGGTTAGGAGATGGTGATTCTCTGATGTTGTGTTTAGTGATTTTGTGAGTTTTGTGAAGTTCAGGGAATGTTCACCAGAACTTGCGTGTGTAGTTTTTATGTTAGTGATAAGATTTGGCGATTTGGGAACTTAGCGGTGTTGGTAGTGCAGGTCAGCTGAGTGTGACAGGTGACCTCGCATGTCCCACGGGGACACCCAGCCACCGCTGGTCTCCAGGTCAGTGGGGAGTGGCAGGTGTAGTTCTTAAGTAGTGGTTCTGTTCAGATTATTGCGATCGACTGTTTTACTCCATTTGAACGCAATAACCCGAGGTGTACTGGTATTGTACAGCATGCTAGTGTGGACTAGTGTGTCAGTTGACTCACGTCTAGGGACGCCTGGCGTTTGAAGTCTGGTCACAGGGGTGGCAACAGTTTGGAGTTGTTGACCGGCGGAGAAGCTAGGGAGACACTCTGGGTCACGTAGGTGGCTGTAGGTTAAGGGTGGGAATAATGGTTAATTATGTACTTAAGATTAGGAACGGTACAGTTAAGTTTAGGCTAGTGTTTTGTCTATTAGTGTTGATTTTTTTTGTGACAAGTTAAAGGTAGTGATGACCTTATTCTCTCTTCTCTAACTTTCCTCTGTTACTGTCTTATGTTCCACCAAGTCAATATCATTCAGTGTTAATTGGATTATTTTAAAAATTTAAGTGTAGTTATTGCCAGGAGGAGAGCGGTATGACTGGACTGTGTAACCCTATACAAACTACAGGGTCACATAACATATCTTGGGAGCACGATATTGTCGCCTTTCTGTTCACCCACAGGTGGGAGCCAGAAGAGAGGAGAGACGCACATACAAAAGAGGGAGACGGCTGCTGTGTACCACACTCACGGGCGTTAATCACCACCACCACGACCAGCCCACTACCTGGAGGTCACGGCTCCACCACCATCACCACCCCAGGGGACCCCAAGATGCAGCCCTCTCGGTCGGTCAACATTGGTCTACCCAGTGGACCCCAGGTCGTTCTGCAGACGACCCCAGACGACCCAGTAAAGATGGAAGAGGAGCAACAACGACTCCAGTCTGTACCACCAACATCGGTCTACCCAGGATGGACCCCAGGACGGACGGACCCCAATGGACCCCAGGTCGCTTGTCAAAGACCCAGAGAAGAAAGAAGAGAGAAGAAAGAAGAGAGAAGAAGGAAGAGAGAAGAAGGAAGAGAGAAGAAAGAAGAAAGAAGAAGAAGAAGATAAGACAAGCTGAGTGAGACACGATGCCTCGTGTTCCTTGCTGGTATCAGCATCATTGCATGGAGCGTAATTGCAAGACAGGATCGTTTGCCTTAACTGGCCGCCCCTCCTACAAGCATGTTGCTCTGTTGAGTGATTCTTCCTGTGTCATGCGGACTTGATGTGGCTGTCAGAAGTAGCTCTCTGAAGGAGGCGTGCAGGAGCAACAGGGAGGAAGAAGAGTAGGATGGGATTTCTACTGTTGGCAACTATATGAAGGTCTCGAAACTTGTAGTCCCTATAGCTGTGAAGAACCCCAATATACGTCTCTCATGGTGACTGACGTAGGGCCAATTACAGATCAGCTGGGACAACCGAATTCCACGGTCCTGTGCGCAGTTCAAGTAGTAACGGCTTTCGGGTTGACCAAGGGTTGTTGTGCGTTAACGACGGAGAAGCGACGGAGGCAGTTGTGTTGAAGAAATGTGGTACAGGATTATCTACAAGACCAAGCAGTGACGTCGCCCAGCCAGAGACAATGGACGTCTGTCTATATATTTCATTTTTTTAGAGTAGGATGATGTATATTTGTTTAGCTAGGATGTATTTTTTTTTCGTTAATAAAGTTGTTGCACACAGCTAGCTTGCTTTAGCAGTGTTGCAAAAACTTTATTTCGGGGAGAAGGGGAGATGTAACACTGTAAAAGTGTTTGGGTTAGTTTATTTAAAATATATATAGAGTACACGAGTCACAGACAAGGATCTGAGAGGCGCCAGTTGTCTGCCTGAGATCTCACACCTCTAACCGTTAATGACCCCAAGTGACCTGAGGTCAGATCATGATAATTTCACCTTGCTTCCGCTAAGCGTATAATTGGAGCCGGGTAGCCTTCAAACATGCCGACGTTTAAGGAGTGGCTTGGTAGTGCCGGAGGCTATCTACTTGTGGGCGGAGTTAGCTACTAGGTTCCCCAATATAAACTCGGAGAGCTATCCAGCATGGAGCATTTAACAGACAGAGCAGCAGACGAGCCAGGAGAGCAGAGAGAAGACAGCCCTACCAGGGAGGCTGTCGGCCGGCAGGGCGGGAGTCTCTGTCAACTACAGACCCCCCCCCCCTCTCTATTCAACTTAGACTCAGTCCTCGGTGAGTGAACATTAAGGTGACTTGGTCGTGTTTTACAAGTGTTGTGTGATGATCAGGGGCAGTCAAGTTGTAGGGTTCTCGAATTCTTGGATGATGACTCACTTTGCATATTAAACTGGAACATTTTAATTGAATTGCTAAATTATGATACTTCATGTGAAATATAATTATGAATTTATTATTTAAATTGTGTTTAACTTTGTTCCCTAGAGCTTTGAGTTGAGGATTTGAGAAAGCCTCTGTGGTTACTGGGTTCATGATATAAATGAGTACATGTTTGGAGTTGATACATGGTACAGAGGGAACATACTAATAATGAACTCATGATAATAACATCTTTTGAGGATATTTTGATACAGACAAGTTCCATTCCTTGTCTTGTATGTAATGATCATGAATGGATGGTGGCAGCATTTCTTCTTCTACTATCTACTTTCTACTATCTACTCTTCTACTTCTACCTATCTACACCTCTCCCTCCACCCCTCTCTAAACTCTCACTTTCAACTAATGACCCTCCTCGCTCCTCCCACCTCTCTGCCTCTCACCCCAAACCCTCACTAATTACTTCACTATTCCTTTCTTTCCTTTCGTTTTCACTTATACGTTTGTGGCAATGATTCTGTATTCTAGAGTTCTCTCTGGAGTTTCGGGTAACTGATCAAGTGACGGCGCCTTGTAGTCTTAGCACCTAGGTAGTCAAATATCTAGGTTACAAGGTGTTGAACGAGAGAGGTTGCCTTAGGAACTCTGGAGGTGCTCTAGAATAGTTAGCTAACTGGGGACGGGATAACGGACTAGAGAGAGCTGTTTCCCCCGGCCTCGTTAGTTAACTGGGGGGTGGAATAATGGACAAGATAGAGCTATTTCCCCCACCCCCCGTTACAAGCTAAGGTAATTATGAGAAGTTGAGGTCCAGTGTAGTGCAGCAAGCTAAGGTAATTATGAGGAGTTGAGGTCCAGTGTAGTGCAGCAAGCTAAGGTAATTATGAGAAGTTGAGGTCCAGTGTAGTGTAGAAAGCAAATGTAATTATGAGAAGTTGAGGTCCAGTGTAGTGTAGGAAGCAAAGGTAATTATAAGGAGTTGAGGTCCAGTGTAGTGCATCAAGCTAAGGTAATTGTAAGGAGTTGAGGTCCAGTGTAGTGCTGCAAGCTAAGGTAATTTTGAGGAGTTGAGGTCCAGTGTAGTGCAGCAAGCTAAGGTAATTATGAGGAGTTGAGGTCCAGTGTAGTGTACCAAGGTAAGGTAATTATGAGGAGTTGAGGTCCAGTGTAATGCAGCAAGCTAAGGTAATTATGAAAGTTGAGGTCCAGTGTAGTGCAGCAAGCTTAGGTAATTATGAGGAGTTGAGGTCCAGTGTAGTGTAGCAAGCTTAGGTAATTATAATGAGTAGAGGTCCTGTGTAGTGCAGCAAGCTAAGGTAATTATGAGGAGTTAAGGTCCAGCGTAGTGCTGCAAGCAGCAGCAGAGGGTGTAATAGTAGAAACAACAGTAGCTGGATCAGCATGAGAAGTAGCAGTTGGTAACAGGGTTGTTGATTTGTGGAACCAATTACCACGAACGTAGTTGAGGTGGGGTCCCTCGATTGTTTCAAGCATGGGTTGGACATGTATATGAGTGGGATTGGGTGGGTATAAATAGGACCTGCCTCGTATGGGCCAATAGGCCTTCTGCAGTTACCTTTGTTCTTATGTTCTTAAATAGCAGGAGGAACAGCAGTAGCCGGATCAGCATGAGAAGTAGCAGTAGAAATAGCAGGAGGAACAAAAGCCGGGGAAATTTTGTTTTCAAGAATGTCGTGAGTAGAAAGAAAGGGGGTGTAACATCATTTTCAGGACATCATTAAATTAAAAATTTTAAATATTTAAATTTGTATTCAAAATAATGTGTGTACAAGAACATATGAGTAATATACAATTGTGGGTACAGGAGTTACAAAAACTCATGAAGCCATTATTACGTAAAGAGTTTCCTGCAAAACTTGCAATAATTTAGAAGAAAATTTTATTAAAGGTGTGACGGGGTAAACACATAATACTAAAAAGAGAAGTAAGCTAACAAAAATGAATAATTTCAAGAAAACACAAATGAATACAATAAAAAGGTGATAAATAATGACTGGCATAGACTGACATTACGTAATGAGTCAGTAGTTCTAGGAACAGTACAGTACTTTATTAACATTACCAACACAATGGAAATACTAAGGTGTAATTTAGAAAAGAAACTGGACTTTTTCTCTTAACATTTTCTTGGAACTTAACAGATCATAAGAGTAATATAGTATAAGTTATGGTTAATGAGGGCAACACTAAAAATAAACAAGGATCACAAGGAAAGGAGATTTCCTTTATTCAAGGAAACAAGAATAAACAAAGGACATGAATTAACACTTTATCAAAGAAATGCAAGAATTAGATGACACATAATGAAGAAAGGACATAAATTGTAATAAATAGAAATATAAGATTAGAGTAACAAACTTATTATTAGGAAAAATGTGAGTGAAATTAGTTACATGGAATTGATTATATGATATTAATTATATAATATTAAGTAAATATTTCTTAGTCTACATTCTCTTTCATGTACATACTCACACATTTCTTCTCATCTACATTAATGACGTTCCAAATGCCTCTCAACATCTCAAAGCAGTTTTATTTGCTAATGACACACTCTTCATTTTCTCCAGTTCTAACCCTCTTATTTTAAATGATTCAGTGAATATTGAACTAATTAAGTTCATCTTTGGCTAACTGCTAACAAACTCATCTTTAACATTGACAAAACTATCTATATTTTGTGTGATAATAAATCCTCATTTCAAATTAATCTAAGAATTAACAATATCAAAATTAGTAACACAGTAGATGGTAATTAAATTCGATCCTTGGTGTTCTCATTGATAACAAGCTGAATTTTCAGGGACACATTCAAAATATAGCTAAAAAAGTTGGCATTCTCTCTAAAATCAGATACTATGTACCTCACCTTGCCCTGGTGATGCTCTATTACTCTTATCTATCCTTATCTCAATTATGGTATCTGTGCTTGGGGGTTCTACAACCCAAAATCATCTACGTCTGCTAATTACTCAACACAAATCTGCTATTGGAATAATAACAAACCCTGGCCCCCAGGCTGCACTCGACCCACTTAAATCATTGAATATGTAAGATAATAAGTCACTGCACATCCTCTCAAGTATACTCTATATATTTAAAACCCTGAACTGTAATGCCAATCCTGACCTTAAACGCTTCCCAGAAGGTTGTAACAGAACCCATGGGCACCACATCAGAAACAAATCTTGTTTCTTGTGTGGTTTCAAGATCCACGGGGGGTCTGGTAGCCGAACGGACACCGCGAAGGACTCGTAATTCTGTGGCCCGGGTTCAATTCCCGGACCAGGCAGAAACAAATGGGGAAAGTTTCTTTCACCCTGATGCCCCCGTTACCTAGCAGTAAATTAGGTACCTTGGAGTAAGAACGCTGTTAAAGAGTTGCTTCCTGGGGCGTTTGTGTGTGTGGGGAAAAAAAATTATTTTGTAGTTAGTTACAGTTGATTGACAATTGAGAGGCAAGCCGAAAGAGCAAAGCTCAACCTCTACAAGAACTAGGTGAATAAGTACCTATTTGATATTCCAAGAGTGAGACTTATCCAAACTTGAAATTCTCTGCAAATAAAGGGATCCAGAATGTGGAATGATCTTCCCAGTCATTTCAAAGGCTGTACCTCTCTCAATCAGCTTAAGAGAGAAACCAAGTGCTACCTAATAAACTCCATTTAACCTACCATACCCCCGAAATGTCAACTTATGTTTTGCTTTTTACTAACAATATTGATTAATGATCAACTAGTTTAACTGCTGATATCTGCCATATATAAACTTGAAGAAAATTGTAGTCGTCTGTTTATTTAGTTAAAATTACTTATGCTGTTCTGTTTCAATTTCTGCTGTCCTTCCATCATATAATTTTTGTCATTCTTAATTTTCATTTTTTAATTCACGCTTTTGATCTTGTTACGACCCTGGGTTCTCCAGTGGAAACCAGAGGTCAAAATTGAGCTATTAAACTTCCTGGTAGTACAGTTGGGCATCTAGAATAGCAATTGTTTGTATCTTCCCTGCCAGACGTAAGACTATTATTGTTTCTCAAAGAGCATTTGAAGACTGAGCTGGGGGTTGATTATTAAATAATAACATAGGCACCAACTTTGCTTACTAATACTTTCTAATCATTCATAAAGTAACAATACGTTGCATAGGGGAAGATCTTTAATGTGCTTAGCTGCACGATCAATTAGGCTCCTCCCGGCACCACGACATGAGGGAGGCAGCTGGTGGCTAGCTCGTGCTTCTCTCTGGCTGTGTCGTGCGGATAAGACCTACTCTGTGGCTGTATCCCTACTCTTCTCCCCTCTCCTCTTACTTATTTCCCTTACCTGAAGTTCCTGTATCCTTAAGCTAAGTACGGGGCATCAGTAAGTATACCTACTCTGGTAGTAACTATTGGTGAGACCTGGGGTTAGTATTTGCCAGTGTTTTGTTTACCCTAAGAGTTGTGTTTTGTATTAGGGTACCACATGGTCTCACTACCCTAAGCTGCATCCAGCTTCAGTGCTTATCCAGTAGTACTTTACCCTAGCTTGTTATTAGTGTAAACCTTGTATCCTGTCTATGTGGACCAAGGCTTTTAACGTATGATAGTGTGGTAAAGTTATTATTATTATTGTTATTGGTGTGAGTGTATATGGGGGGTTGTTAAGGGGTTAATAAATAAGTACATGAATTGCAGAGTATCTCTTCTTCCAAGGTGGGAGCGCAGTGATCAACCCTTAGACTAACATATATGGTCTTGTAGCAAGTTATTACTACTGTGGATAGTTTATTTTGGGGGCCGGGCCTTTTAGCTCTCCAATATTTGATACGCTTGTCTTCTAACTACCTTTACCCCTTAATAGTACCAGTACCCCATAGAAGCCCCACTCTTATCAGTTGTAACAGATCTCAATTAGTTTTAAGGTTTTAGTCTAAGTGTTTTTTCTTCATCTTGCCCGAAACGCTGTGCGTATTTGTGGCTTTAGGCATAGTATGTACTACCTGTATATAAACTAGAAATCCACCATTCTGTTTGTAACTCACCTTGTATGTTTGCCCAAAGTGCTATGTATATTAGTGGATTTAGTTACTGTATGTACTAGCTCTATCTATAAATCCAACATTATGTTTGTAACTCATCATCTATGTATGTACTTTTCCTGAATAAAAATTTGATTTTGAATTCTGAAATTTGTATTACTTTTACCTAAATAAAACTTATTTATGAATTAATTTTGTTATTACACTCTCTCTTTTAAACTGGTTGGGAGGCATACAAATTTTAATTAAATTACAGTAATTTAATTAATTTAGCAATCCAATAATTAGGAAACCAGCGATAGGAAATCTCATAAATGCACATCACAATATAAACTGGGAATCTGAACTCAACAATACACAGGATATAAATTCATATTGGATATAAACTGCCAAAAGATTAAACCTTTGGCTCACAAGTGGCATACTTAAAGCAATTAACAAGAAACACAAATATGAAACAAAACATAGAATTGGCCTAATTACAAAAGAAGTTAAGAAATACTCATCAATGCTTATCAATATAATATGAAGAGCCAAAGCTTCCTTTTATGAGAATAGATTTAAAGAAGCAAAAGGAAATATGAAAATGAAAAAAATCCACAAGGGCCGTGACGTGGATTGAACCTACATCTGAGAGCATCCCAGACACTGCCTTAATCGACTGAGCTACGACATGGATCCAAGGGCCTCGTCACGGCCCTTGTGGATTTGTTCATTTGATGCATCACGCTATTGTGATTTCTATGTGTAGTGAAATATGAAAAGTACATGGAAAGCCATCTCTAACATCCTAGAGTCTAAACAACAATCACATAACAATCAGATAAAACTATCCAATGATGGTTACACACCTGCAACAGACTTAGATATTGCAACTGAATTCAATAGCTTCTTTTCATCAATTGGTACAAACCTTGCCAGAAAAATCCCAGAGACCCAGACACATGTTACTACAAATCTCACAGGCAGCTGTCCTAATTCTTGTTGACAGAGCACTTGGGCTCTGTCAACAAGCTGTTCTAACTCTTAAGAGGTAAACTATATTGCTCTGGACTATATATATTCCTATCTCAGTGACAGACATGTACATGTGGTCATCAATAGCATAACCGTCCTTACTTTACTCACTTGAACATAGGGGTGCCACAGGGCAGCATCTTGGGAACTCTCCTATTTCTTATATACATCAATGATGTGCCAAATGTTTCTAGCATTCTTAAACCTATACTATTTGCAGACGATACTACCATTGTCTATTCTCACCCCTACCCCCACACACTAAATAATATTGTCAACAGTGAATTAAAAAAGTCCACTCATGGATGTCAACCAATAAACTTACACTAAACATAGAAAAGACCTTCCACAGTTTATTTGGTAGTAAATTATCAAATCAGATTCAACTTCAGATAGACAATGTTAACATTACCCATAAAAATGATGGGAAGATGACCAAACCACACACCAGAAGATGAGAAGATGATGACATTTCGGTCCGTCCTGGACCATTATCAAATCGATTATGATAATGGTCCAGGACGAACCGAGACGTTGTCGTCTCATCTTCGGGTGTGTGGTTTGGTCATCATAGTCTTAAGATTAATCTGATTGTTGAACTTCTTACCAAACAAAAATGTAAAACGCCTTGTCGATGTTAAGGATAAGTTTGTTAACAGTCAATTTAATGGACTTCATTTAGTTCAGTGTGCACCGAGTCATTTAGAATAAGTGGGTTAGCGTGTGAGAAAATATGAAGATTGTTTCTTCTTCATGTGCTGAAGAGAAAATATCAAGGTATTTGGAAGATATATATGAGAAAAATGAGTGGACCAAGTATGCTACCCCTGCAGAATGCCAACGTTAATTGACAAAGTGGGAGAAGTAGCAGCATTCACTGAAATATACTGCTGACAGAGATAAGATTGCAAGTACTGAAGCGAGTGACCTCTAACTCCATAGTGTTGGAGTTTCAGAAGAAGGTTATTGTGGTTAACAGTGTCAAAACCCTTGCATAAGTCAACAAACAAACCTATGGGGAGCTCATTTTTGTTAAGTACTGCATGTAATAATTTAGGCACATTTATAAGAGCATTGTTGGTGCTTTTATTGGTCCTGAAGCCACACTGTATTATCACACGAGGATAACCTCAATAAATTCCTCTCCCTGTGTGATCTAACAAACTGACCCTATTAGTGCCTCAACTTAATTATCCCATTGTTACCAATAATGTAAGTTATTAATAGGAGTTAGCTAAGTTCTATAACATATTTTACTGTAGGTGGACAGTGACCTTGTATGTTAATAAGATAATTGTCAAGTAAATTAATAATATTAATAATAATAATAATTTATTCACAAGCAAGTACAATGGGTTGGTGAGATTACATAAGATTGGTATTTTTACATTCTTGTAAGGTCACTAACACGCTCAGTGTTTCCTGCAAGTTCTATAACATATAGTTACTGTGAGTGACCAGTTACTTTGTATGTTGAGATAATTGTCAAGTAAGTTCTATAACATTTCTAGTTACTGAGAGTGGACAGCGACTTTTTATGTTGAAACAATCGTCCAGTTCTATATAATATAATTAAAAGGTAATAGGTAAGAGTCAAGTATTACACCATATTATATCTATAAATAATATGGGCCAATGATTGCAAATAAGCAAATAATAACTTCACATCATTCACATCCATCGACACAACATGAACCTAAACTGCCAATCAAAACAATAAACTATATTGTTTTGGTTTGCCTAGATGACAGATTGCAAGCCGTGGTTTGGCCACAGAGCGGCAAAAACCGTAGCTCTTTGACATTTAATATGTGGCTAGTAAAAAATTCTTGAGAATGTGAATATTCTAAAAGTTTCTACCCGAATCCAGGGCAAGAAATGCACGACTATATAAAAAGTTCCGATACTTGTGGAACAAAGTTTGCATTCACAGTTAAAGGAGGTAAACCTTTGTGTCTTGTTTGTCAAGTGCCATTCAGTCATTACAAAGCCAGGAACTTGAAACGCCAGTATGAACCCGATCACAAAAACTTTTCGTATGATTATCCACCTAAATCAGACTTAAGGAAAAATAAGTTAAATGAGTTAGAATCATCAATAAATAGCCAGTAGACACTGTTGACATTATTCAGTAAGGAAGCTGTGGCTCTCAAATGGTTCTCCTGCAGCTCTCAAACATCTGAGGTTTATCATTTGCAGCTCTTACAGTAAGCAAGTTTGGCCACCCCTGCCATAAAGGCTACTCCTATACCTGGTAAAACAGGCCTATAATAATCATACATACTAATTATGCAATAATTAAATTTAGGCTTATATCTACAAATAATTATGTGAGCATGACTCCGGCAATGTGTACAGGTTCATGAGCGTATTGGGGGTCTATCATATCTACATTTGAAACTATGTATGGAGTCTGCCTCCACCACATCACTGCCTAATGTGTTCTATTTATTAACTGCCCTGCCATTGAAAAAAATCCAATGTATTACACTGTATTGGATTACACAAAATCCAATCATTACACTGTAATTTATAGTTCGAAATACTTATTAATCAAAGATATTGAGAATAATGCAAATATAAACAACTGATGTAAATACTAGCAGTAATTAAGCCTAGGCTAACTATATTCAATGAAATACTCCAAAAAAAATTAAATTCTAGTCATGGTAATATACTCTAAATGAAAAATGCCACTTTATAAAATGGGTTAATACAAGTGGCAGAGTCAGGCTAATATTATTGTCAGATCAGAAAATATAATTGCCAGTATTCTAATATAATTATGTCAGGATAATACATTTACCAGCACGCTAATGTAGCTGCTGGTGTCAGGCTAATATAATTGCCAGTCAGGCTAATATTACTGCTAGTTAAGATAATATAACTGCTAGTCACGGGGGTAATATAATTGCCAGTCAGACTTATTTAATTGAGTCAGGATAATATAATTGCCAGTCAAGCTAATGCAATTCTCAGTCAGGATATATGTAATATAATTGCAAATCAGTATAATATTATTGCAGGTTAATATAATTGTCAATCAGGCTATTATAATTGTCGGATTCAGGCTAATATAATTGCCGGAGTCATGCTCACATAATTCAGTCAGGATAGTATAATTGATAGTCAAGCTAATGTAATTATCAGTCTGGTTACATGTAATATACCCTGTAATTGCAAGTCTGATTGATTAATACAATTGCCAGGCAAGATAATATAATTGCCAGAGTCAGGATAATATAATTGCCAGAGTCAGGATAATATAACTGCTATAACATAAATATCTCAGTCTGGCAAATATTATTTAACAGCTGAGTAATATATATTACTATATATCGTTGGGCTAGAGAAAATATATTTTTCCAACTAAGAAAATTATAAATGCCAGTCAGGCTAATATGACTACTGAACTAAGGTTAGCCTTTTATCAGTATCTATCTTAATGCACACAATAATACAGGTGTTAGATCACTATAACTACTGTAGATAGGCCAGACTACTAAAAATATTGGATGCAAATATAAATGAAGAGGTTTAGCTGAAATAAATTCCTGTCTAATATATATTTGTTAATGATTTATATATCTCAGTCATTAAGCAAAATAACAAAAATTATTTTAATATTTCATAAAAATAGTACAATAGTATATATATAAAACCACAGTTAAAAGTTAACAAATCAACTAGAGTGCTTTTGGCTTGCTTTCAAGCCTTCAACTGTGGTGGCAGTGATGGCACTGCCAATGCCAGCACTGTGGCTGTGAAATATTGCCACATTTCTTCTGTGGCAGAGAAGAAAGTGGAACGGAAGCTATGAGGTGCACAGATATCAAAAGACAATTGGTACCAGTTGTACATACACGATCATGACAACAGAAAGGAAAATAGGGCAGGGGTTGGAGAGTGAGAAACAAGTTACAGTGAAGTAACAACACCATGTTTTTGAATACAGTATACGGAATTGGGTTAGCTAAAACAGTATAAAAATATATAATGAAATAATTGGTTGCAGCTATGGAGAGTGCAAGATATTTCTGATAAAGTTTACAATTTCCAACAATTTTAAAATTGGAAAAATGGTATTATAAGTTAATGAACTAATATGTGCTTTATTTTACAATATACTTAAAACATTTTCTGATTTATCTCTCACACTCAAAATGTTTAACCTATCACCCAAATGCACCATCTTGTGAGTTTTCATACTACAAAGATGACTGAATCTCTTCCAAAACTCTGGACACTCATGAAGGTTAATCATTCAAATGCACTAACACGTGTGCTTTTATACCGTTACGTGACTTATATAATCTGCCACATTTATCACACTCAAAAGGCCTTTCTTCTGTATGTACTAACATGTGACGTATTATTGATCTACGATCTCTAAACCTTTTGCCACACTCATCACACTCAAAAGGTCTTGCATCAATGTGCATCATCATGTGAGTCTTCATACTTCCAAGGTGTCTGAACCTCTTCCCACACTCTGGACACTTATGAGGTTTTTCACCCGAATGCACTAACATGTGACGCTTCATACTATCAAGCTGACTGAACCTCTTCCCACACTCTGGACACATATTAGGTTTTTCACCCGAATGCACTAACATGTGAGTCTTCATATGTCCAAGCTGACTGAACCTCTTCCCACACTCTGGACAATTATGAGGTTTTTCACCCGAATGCACTAACATGTGAGTCTTCATACTTTTAAGGTGTCTGAACCTCTTCCCACACTCTGGACAATTATTATTATTATTATTATTAACATCTTTATTGACAAAATTAATTACAATTTTGCCTAATCTGAGAATTTTGATAGTCTTATTAAATTGAGGTTAATGCTAGTATTCACTGTCACGCAGGACAGAGGGTCATACATAAGACAATAGGTCTAAACTGTAGGCTGAAGCACATATATATCACGGTTACAATCAATGTTTTAATGTGTGAATATGTGACAACAACTTTCTATTGTGCACTGCCACACAAGGGCAGGGATGGGTTCATAAGTGATGCAGCTTAGAGTATAAATAGAAATTGTTCTTCATTCTTTAAAATGGACAAGCAAATTTTGGGTAAATTGTTAGGATGTCGTCCAGAACACCTGAGTCAATAAAATAGTTACACAGTTGGTGGTACAATAGGCCAGGAGGTCTAAAGTCCTTTACGGTTTCACATTCATCAATATAGTGTTCTAGTGAGTGCATTAAAGGTTTATCACAGAGTTTACAATCTGAATATTCTGGTAGTGGCTCAGCCTCACTAACCTGCCAGATGTGTCTATAGCCAAGGCGAATTCGCGCAATTACTACATCACATTGCCTGGTCCGGTTACTGTGCTGACCATACAAATACCTATTATTACAGAACTTGTCATAACTTTTAATACTGCAGCTTTCAGGTCTCTGTGCATTTCTTAGTTCTTCTAAATCTGAATTAATTTCTTTAATTTGTATGTTTCTAATAACTGCATTAGATAGTCCAAAGTCATAATCAATGTTTTCTTTCCTGCAAGCCTCATTGGCCAATTGATCTACAAAGTCATGTTTTTCAACTCCAACATGGGATGGGATCCACACAAATTTTACCCGAATGCACTAACATGTGAGTCTTCATACTTCCAAGCTGACTAAACCTCTTCCCACACTCTGGACACATGAGGTTTTTCACCCGAATGCACTAACATGTGAGTCTTCATCCTTCCAAGCTGACTGAACCTCTTCCCACACTCTGGACAATTATGAGGTTTTTCACCCGAATGCACTAACATGTGAGTCTTCATATGATCAAGACGAGTAAATACCTTCCCACACTCTGGACACTTATGAGATTTTTCACCCGAATGCACTAACATGTGAGTTTTCATTTGTCCAAGACGAGTAAATACCTTCCCACACTCTGGACACTGGTGAGTCTTCATCTTCTTTATGATAGGTGCAGTTTGTGGGAAGGTTTTCTCCTCGGATGACTGCATGAGTGGTGATGCTGGGTGACGCCTCACGTGGGGCGTCAATGTTAAGGCTTAGGCAAGGCTTGAGTGTTGTTTCTTAGGCTGTTGTAGAGTTAGACTTGATGTGAGCACTTGAAGGTCAATGGTGGGCTTCTTCTTTATGATAGGTGCAGTTTGTGGGAAGGTTGTTGTGTTGATTTAGGGGCGACGACGATCGTACGTGGGAAGGTTTTATGCCGGTCGTTTTATGCTCATGTCTGTTGTTGTGTTGATTTAGGGGCGACGACGATCGTGGGATCGGATGCGCCCCGGCTGCCCGTTTCCGGGAAATAGCGGAGGGATGGGGACCCTATAGTCTCTTCAGGCCATAGACCCTAAAATCTCCTCAGGCCACAAATTTTACAGTCTCTTCAGGCCACGGACATGACGGATGAAGCGGAAGGTATGGCGAAGGATGTCATGACGGACGTCTTCGTCTCTCGCACCTGCCCTGTCAACGAGAACGGGAACTGTGAGGCGGGGAATATTCAGCCTACGAACGGCACTCTTATTTATTTATTTATTTATTTATTTATTTATTTATTTATTTATTTATTTATTTATTTATATATATACAAGAAGGTACATTGGGTTTGTGAGAATACATTGGATAGTACAGAATTTACATTCTTGTAAAGCCACTAGTACGCGCAGCGTTTCGGGCAGGTCCTTATAATCTAGCAGATAATTTTAAGTAGGTAATTTCTATCAGAATTGATAAATGATAACAAATACATTGCAAGAGAAAAATGAGATGAGAGAGCTTAGTAAGTATATTAAAGCACATTGTTATATTAAAGCTCTGATTGATTACATTGACAGCTTGATTAGTAATTTAAACAAGATTAATAGACACCATACAGCAGATTGACAGCACATATAAGACAGCAATGATCACAATGGTAAAGATGTTCAGATTGGGTACATAAAGATTGGGAGACTGGGTAGCAAAAGATACAGATAAACAAGATTTATAAACACCATACAGCAGATTGGCAGCACATATAAGAAGACAGCAATGATCACAATGGTAAAGATGTTCAAATTGGGAACATAAAGGTTGGGAGATTGGGTAGCAATAGATATAGTGCAATTTTAAGGCAAAAAGTGAAAAACTATGAAGATGAAATTAGGTGCTTTTTAGTATTGATTTTGAATGATGTAAAAGTTGGACAGCTTTTCAATTCAGTAGGGAGTGAGTTCCATAAACTGGGTCCCTTTATTTGCATAGAGTGTTTACACAGATTAAGTTTAACTCTGGGGATATCAAAGAGATATTTATTTCTGGTGTGGTGATAATGGGTCCTATTACATCTGTCCAGGAAGAGTTTCAGAGCAGGATTTGCATTTAAGAACAGAGTTTTGTAAATGTAGTTGACACAAGAGAATTTATGGAGCGAGATTATGTTTAGCATGTTTACGGAGTTAAACAAGGGGGCTGTGTGTTGTCTGAAAGCAGAATTTGATATTATTCTGATAGCAGATTTTTGCTGGTTGATGATGGACTTGAGGTGGTTTGCAGTGGTTGAACCCCATGCACAGATACCATAGTTGAGATAGGGATAGATTAGTGCATAATATAGAGAGATGAGAGCAGAGTTAGGTACATAATATCTGATTTTGGAGAGTATACCAACTGTTTTAGAGACTTTCTTAGTTATGTGTTGTATGTGGGTACTGAAGTTGAGTCTCTTGTCTAGGAATAGGCCAAGAAACTTTCCATAATTTTTATTACTAATGTTTACGTTGTCTATCTGAAGCTGAATTGCATTTGTAGATTTGCTTCCAAATAGGATGTAGTAGGTCTTTTCTATGTTAAGTATTTTT
The DNA here is from genome assembly GCF_040958095.1 of Procambarus clarkii. Taxonomy (NCBI): domain Eukaryota; kingdom Metazoa; phylum Arthropoda; class Malacostraca; order Decapoda; family Cambaridae; genus Procambarus; species Procambarus clarkii. The sequence continues at coordinate 63,370 of NW_027189225.1, read as the reverse complement.
TACGCATTTTTTTCTTTTTACCCATTAGTTTTAAGCTTTAGTCAGTAGTGTTTTTTCCTGCCCGAAACGCTTTGCGTAATAGTGGCTTTAGGCATTGTATGTACTAGCTCTTATCTATAAAGCCAACAAACTTTGTAAAATCTCTTTATGTATGTACCTTTGCCTAAATAAAAATTATTATTATTATTATTATTATTATTATTATTATTATTAAGTGTTAGTTTGTTGATTGACATCCATAAGTGGACTTTTTTTAGTTCATTATTAACAACATCATTTAGTGTATGTGAGTTGGGGTTGGAGTAGATGAGGGTAGTATCATCAGCAAACAAAATAGGTTTCAGAATGTTAGAGGCATTAGGCAGATCATTGATGTATATAAGAAATAGAAGAGGCCCCAAGATGCTGCCCTGTGGCACTCCAACGGTTATTGGTAGAATGGGAGAGGTTATATTATTGATGGCTACACATTGGTGTCTATCACTAAGATAGGATTGGATATAGTCCAGTGCATGGCCTCGGATTCCATAATGATGGAGTTTACATAAGAGGTAATCGTGATTAACAGTATCAAAGGCCTTTCTCAGGTCAATGAAGAGTCCAATCGGAAACTCATTTTTGTCAAGGGCTGAGTAAATTATATCAAGGAGACTAATAATTGCATCGTTGGTACTCTTTTGAGAGCGGAAGCCAAACTGACAGGAGCTAAGAATGTCGAATTTTACGTGATAGGAGTAGAGCTGTTTGTAGGTAATTTTTTCAAATATTTTTGATAGTATGGGTAGGTTCGATATTGGTCTATAGTTGTTTATGTCTGCCGGATTACCTCTTTTATGCACTGGCGTTACTCTTGCTTTTTTAAGGATATCAGGGAAGGTATGACACTCAAGGGATTTGTTGAACAGCAGAGCTATAGGTGGCGCAAGGGCATGGGAGGCGCTCTTGTATACAATGGATGGGATTTCACTGATGTTCCCAGCTTTGGTTTTTAGTGAGTGTATGATGGACACAACATCTGTCGGGCTGACTGGTGAAAGGAGAAGAGAGTTTGGATAGCTGCCTGAGAGATATGTGTTGATATGTGTCTGAGTCTGTGGGATTTTACTTGCAAGGTTAGCACCAATCGATGAAAAGAAGCTATTAAATTTATTCGCCATTTCTAAGTCAGATGACGGTGTAAGGCCATCCTTAGAGAGTGTTATCTGGTTGTGGGAGTGTTGTTTAGTTCCTAGGATATTAGAGATGGTATTCCATGTGCTTTTCATGTTGCCTTTTGCTTCTTTGAATCTAGTCTCATAATATGAAAGTTTTGCTTTTCTTGTGATACTGGTAAGCACTGATGAGTACCTTTTAACTACTTCCTTTGAAACTAGGCCACTCCTAAATTTCTTTCCATATTCATGTTTTTTGTTGATTGATTTAATTATGCCACTTGTGAGCCACGGGTTATTTTTTCTTTTATGAGTTACTTGTTTGGTAAGGAGGGGACAGTGAGTGTTGTAGAGGCTTAGAGTTTTGGAGAGAAAGAGGTTAGTTGATGAGTTTATATCCTGTGAATTATTAAATTCAGATTCCCAGTTAATATTGTGGAGTGCATTAGAGAGATTGCCTAAAGCTGATTCACTATGTAGCCTGAATGAAAGTTTCTTGGTTTCTGGTGGTGATGTGTCAATGTTTGCTATGAGGAAGGTAGGATAGTGGTCAGTTGTTCTGTCATAAATTACCCCAGATGTAAGGGGAGCTGTTATATTAGTCCACAGGTGATCCAGGGTAGTGGCAGATGTTTGAGTGACTCGGGTGGGCTTGGTGATTGTGGGGATTAGCATACAGGAGTGCATGCTGTTACGGAAATAGTCAACTTGAGGGTTGTTTTGAAGACCCAGGTCAATATTGAAATCACCTCCCAGAATGATGTGATTTTTGTTGAGATTGTTATTTATAATAAGATTCCTTACATTGTCTGAGAACAAGGCTGTGTTGGTATTAGGAAATCTATAGATGGCACCGATAGTCAGGGAGGACTTAAGGGATTTACTGGAGAACTTGGCAAAGGTATATTCACAATAGTCATCTCTATCACTAATAACACTATTGCAAATGAAGGTATCTTTGTAATATATTGCTGTACCACCACCTTTTTTATTAGACCTGCAGTTATGAATGGCTTTATAACCAGCTAAATTGTAGAGTTGGGTATAGTCATTACTTAGCCAAGTTTCAGTTAAAATGATGAATGATAATTTAGTACCTAGTGCTGTAAGTAGTGCATTTATATCATCAAAATGTTTACCAAGTGACCTAACATTTTGGTTGTAAACTGATAAGCAGGTGCTATTTAGGAGTTTGTTTTTTGCAAGATTTGCTGTGTAATACCTGCAATAATGATGATCAATGTGCTGATTTGTGTGGATATGGGACAGAAGATTTCGATCAGGATCAATATCAGTAAGCATGTAGATAAAATAATGTCACGATACAATAAGATAAGCAATTACAGGAACAGATAAATACTAAGTCTGCTGTAAAATAGAAAGTAATTATAGCAAAACAACAATACAATAATATAACAATACAATAAGAGCTTACAAAGTATTAAGTCTGCTAAAATTAGAGAATAATTATGGCAAAACACAACATTAAATGCAAGTAAACAAAAGAATTTAGACAATTAGAGGTAGAATAAAGGTCACTAGATAGCCATTGACGATACACAAGTTTGGTGGAGAGAACAAAAAATCAGTAGAGACTGTCAAGATGAATATATAAAAAATTTGACAAATGATAATTGTAAAGTAAAATAATCCTAAAGATAATAAATTTTATTTAGCTTAGTTTTTAACCTATAATTAGTATGAACTTAATTGAGAGAACAAAATGAGATCAATAATTGATTTCAATAAATGACATAAATCAATACAATTAAATTTAAAATTTAAATGGAATTGGGTAAGATTAGATTTAAGAGTAAAATTTCACAATGAAACTGAGGTAGATGCTTGCATAAGTGCATGGAAACTTGACGGATTATTTAGGAAATTATATGAATGAGAGAACATTAGGTAAATGGTAAGGCAGAGACAGCACCTTGGACAAAGTTAGATTAAGTTAGGTTAGGCTCAGGCACTGAAAGAGTTATTTTAAGTACTGGCATTGGTCGGGTTCAGGTTTTCAGATATACCACAATCTCTAAAGAAGGCCAGTAATTGTTGGTCACACTTTATTTCATATCTTTTTCCTGTACTTTCTTTCTTCGCAATAATCGTTCCATTCCTAGTGTAGAACTGCTTGATAAGACCAGGGTTTAGTTTGCGAATTTGACGAATTTGACTACTCTGTAGTCTGACGCGAGCGCTATGAAATCGAGGGCAGTGAAGTAGAAGGTGCTCCACTGTATCCTCCTGGGTCGGACACCACTGGCAGTATGGGGAATCTACCAGCCGTAGACGATGGAGATGTGCAGCCAGGAAGTTGTGCCCAATCCGGAGACGAGTGATGGCAGTGTCGAGGAGTCGAGAATGATGACGAGTCCATGGACGCGGGGTGGAATCAAAATTGCGTCTTCTTAAAAAGGGAGCGGGCATTCCAAAACACCACAGTATTCTCAGGATGGGGCGCCATTATCCCTGAAATACAACAGATAACTTTTTAACCACAAGTGCACAGACGTTTCCAAAGGGAGAACCACTAGAAAAAGTCATAAAACCCTCATACAAAGTAAGTAAAATGTGTGGTATCTATCAATGACTTCCAGTCCAGAGGATGTTGATCTATGCTTCTCTCTGCCTGACGGAAGCGGTGGTCGGCTCTCGAACTCTCTTGACGGCGTCTGCGACTGGTGGGAGCCTCACTCTGGGCCTCATGTTCCCCCGGTGTCACAATCCCTTGGGAAAGTGCCTGGGGGACCAGAGGATCATCAGGACTGTCTGTTGGAGCAGTACCTCCTGATCGATGGGTGTGTCGACGACGCCGGTGTTGGCTTCTTTCAGGAGAGGCAGGAGGGTGACGAGTGCTAGGCTCCGGCCGAGACTGAGCGTCCATGTCTGTATCCGTGGATGAGTTTCCGTCAATGTCAAGGCTACCTAGGAGGGAAAATCGATTAGCAACCTGGGCGTATGAGGCATGTGACTGGGACAGGCAAGAGCGCCTGCTAGTTCCTACTTGTGAAGAGACCCGACCAGGGGGAACCTGGAGGCGAGAAGAAGCGATAGGCTGATTGAGGGCGCGCAACTTCTGGAACAGCTCATGTCGAGGTGTCCCCGCTGTTTTATGGTCGATGTCCAACTGGAGGGCCTCAAGATATACAGGGTAACTCTTAGACGTAACCTTATGATGGCCATGGCATAAAAAGCAGCGAGGTGTAGCAGAGCACCCACCGTTATCTCTGTCTGAATGGCCTGTTTTGCCGCAGTTTGCACAACGTGCTGCATTACGGCAGGTCAGGCGACTGTGGCCCAATAGATGACAAGCGTAACATCGTAACACAGGGAAATTGTAGGGCTGAACCTGATACGAGGTCCTGTGTAGTGCCACTCGGTCAGGAAGGTGCCCATCGAACTTTGCACGGACCATATGGATGTCGGCCCTGCTGCTCCGCGAATCCTGGTAACTTCCAATAATCTCGCTGATGCACCCCCTAATACCTGCAGAGCGGCCTGGATGTCATCCACATCTACACTCTGGTCAATTGGGCCAATCTTCCCATACCGGGCCCGAGACTCCTCCTCCTGCGACAATACCTGTCGGCACCTGACAGGCCAGTCCCCCAACTTAATAATGTCGGATACGCAGATGTGTGATAGAGCCTCCTTTCTGATATGTAGCTTCAGTGCTGCACCCCTACCCAGGGTACGTATGGTCTCAGGCAGGCAATGTGGCCACAATACGGAAGCCTCGATTGCTGCACCTAAGGTACGAGGATTTGCAAAGACGCACTGACCTGATTCTGACTGGATTAGGACTACCACAAACGAGGAACGGGGTACCACAAGACTAAGGTCTTCTGAAGGGGAAGACATCCTCTTAGCATCTCGCTCTGGCGCACCATCAGCCGACTCATTTTCCAACAGACGTTTAATTTCCTCTCTGGGCCTTGCTGTCAACATCCATGGCGCCCCCGCTCGGGGAGGCGTCCATTAGGGAGGCTCTGGCCTCCCCCGGTCCTGTGAGCCCCTGGGTAGCTGCAGTGAGCACACACTGGCCCAAAGAAGCCAGCTGAATTCAAAGATGAGTTCCAGGTAAGGTGTGGAAAGAACGTCCAGCCAGGAGCGTTCAATCCACGCGCCAAGATGGCCGACCTTCGGGCGGGAATCCATGCTCATGTCAGGACACTCACCGTCCCGTGTTGTGATAATGGCCACGACGCTCACCTAGGCGTTCCAGTGTTCTTTCTGGTGCCACACTTTATTTTTCCTACTTCTTACTATTGTTTGTAACTGGGTTCCTACATTTAACTCTTATGTTTTCCTCATTTTTCAAATTAAAGAATATGCTTGCAATTTATTTATTAAAATACAGTATAATGGTACACGTTTATATACTTTCTGAAGGAAACATTGCTCCCATGGTGAATGCACTACATTGCATTTAAATTTTTTAATTTTGCCCCAAGGGGCGAGTTTATTGGGCAGCGTCACTCATCCGGTGAGTTGACACACCGCCATAGTGACAGTATTGGGCAGCGCCACTCATCCGGTGAGTTGACACACCGCCATAGTGACAGTATTGGGCAGCGCCACTCATCCTGTGAGTGGACACATCGCCATATTGACAGTATTGGGCAGCGTCACTCATCTTGTGAGTGGACACACCGCCATAATGACAGTATTGGGCAGCGCCACTCATCTTGTGAGTGGACACCGCCATAGTGACAGTATTGGGCAGCGCCACTCATCCTGCGAGTGGACACACCGCCATAGTGATAGTATTGGGCAGCATCACTCATCCTGTGAGTGGACACACCGCCATAGTGACAGTATTGGGCAGCGCCACTCATCTTGTGAGTGGACACCGCCATAGTGACAGTATTGGGCAGCGCCACTCATCCTGCGAGTGGACACACCGCCATAGTGATAGTATTGGGCAGCATCACTCATCCTGTGAGTGGACACACCGCCATAGTGACAGTATTGGGCAGCGTTACTCATCCTGTGAGTGGACACACCGCCATAGTGACAGTATTGGACAGCGCCACTCATCCTGTGAGTGGACACACCGCCATAGTGACAGTATTGGGCAGCACCACTCATCCTGTGAGTAGAGACACCGCCATAGTGACAGTATTGGGCAGCACCACTCATCCTGTGAGTGGACACACCGCCATAGTGACGGTATTGGGCAGCGCCACTCATCCTGTGAGTGGACACACCGCCATAGTGACAGTATTGAGCAGCGTCACTCATCCTGTGAGTGGACACACCGCCATAGTGACAGTATTGGGCAGCGTCACTCATCTTGTGAGTGGACACACCGCCATAGTGACAGTATTGGGCAGCGCCACTCATCCTGTGAGTGGACACACCGCCATAGTGACAGTATTGGGCAGCGCCACTCATCCTGTGAGTGGACACACCGCCATAGTGACAGTATTGGGCAGCGTCACTCATCCTGTGAGTGGACACACCGCCATAGTGACAGTATTGGGCAGCGCCACTCATCCTGTGAGTGGACACACCGCCATAGTGACAGTATTGGGCAGCGCCACTCATCCTGTGAGTGGACACACCGCCATAGTGACAGTATTGGGCAGCGCCTCTCATCCTGTGAGTGGACACACCGCCATAGTGACAGTATTGGGCAGCGTCACTCATCCTGTGAGTGGACACACCGCCATAGTGACAGTATTGGTCAGCGCCACTCATCCTGTGAGTGGACACACCGCCATAGTGACAGTATTGGGCAGCGCCACTCATCCTGTGAGTGGACACACCGCCATAGTGACAGTATTGGGCAGCATCACTCATCCTGTGAGTGGACACACCACCATAGTGACAGTATTGGATAGCGTCACTCATCCTGTGAGTGAGGAACCTGTGAGGAACCTGGAAGTCAGAAAGCTGCTAAAGGCTGCATCCTGGGGATGTGTGTGTGTGTTAGATAAAAGTATATGTTGTTTAGATATGATGGAGGAAAAGAGGCCGAGAGTCGGTACATTAGACAACAGACGCTTAGAAAGGCGGGGTCCAAGAGCTGACAGCTAAATTTTGGAAATAATAAATTAAAATATTGAATACACACACTTACATGTTTCACATGAATTTGGCTGAGGGCTGATGGCCCCGTCGACGGGGCAGGAAGTCGGCGGCTGATCAAAGGCCTCCCACATCCTCCACATACCTGAGGATTTTTCCGGCTTAATTTTAAAGGGAAGTAATGTCTTGGCATTTACGGCTTCAGCGGGTGGGTGGGTCCGTGGGTTATTACACTATGAGCGAAAACAATCGCCTATTCTGTATTTTATATTGCCGCTTGTAGAGCTAGAAGCTGTTGCCTCTTGTGTGCGTTGCACAAGGGGATTAATATCTGGATTAATATTTTTCAATATTTCCAGTATTTTTTAAGGTATCGCTTAAATACCGAAGATATTTGGACACAGCTTAATTGACAATGTCTCAACAACGCAGGCTGAAGATGTGCGTGGCTCCTGCTATTGCAATGATGCTCATTTGTTTTTCAATGATGAGCCTTAGTTGCCCCCTCTCTAACTTACCGTTCTAAATACCCCTTCTCCATCTCGCAAACATTCCCTCTCATACATCTCCCCCCCCCCTTTCCTCCTGTCCCCCTGCCCACATTTTCTGTCCTTTGTCCCCGATGCCTTTCCCCCTGTCCCTCTCTCTGTCCCCCCTTTCCATCTCTCTGTCCTCTTGTTCCTCTCTCTGTCCTCCTGTCACTATCTGTACCCCTGTCACTCTCTGTCCCCCTGTCCTTATCTCTGTCCCCTGTACCTCTCTGTCCCCCTGCCCACTCTTTCTGTCCGCTGTCCTTCATCTGTCCCCCTCCCTTTCCTCCAGTCCCCCTATCCATCTCTGTCCCATTGTCCCTGTCTCTATCTCTGCCTCTGTCCCTCTTTCTGTCCTCCTGTCCCCCCTCTCTGACCCAGTCCCTGTCCCCCTCTCTGACCCGGTCCCTGTCCCTCTGTCCCTGTCCTTCTCTGTCTGTCCCTGTCCCCCTGCCCACTCTTTCTGTCCCCTGTCTCTCCTCTGTCCCCTCTCTCTTGGTCTCGTGCCCCCCTATCTTCCCTCTGTCCCCCGGTCCCCCTCTCTGACCCTGTCCCTCTGTCTCTGTCTCTCTGTTCCTGCCCCTCTGTCTCTGTCCCTGTCCCCCTCTCCGTCCCTGTCTCCCTCTGTCCCTGTCTCACTCTCTGTCCTACTGCCTCCCCCCTCTGTTCCCCCGTCCCTCCTCTGGCCCTGTCCGTCTGTCCCTGTCCCTCTGCTCCTGTCCCTCTGTCTCTGCTTCTCCTCGTCTCTGACATTCTCTGTGTCAGCCTATCTCTCTGTCTCTTTGCTCGCTCTATCTCTGTCATTCTCTCACTGACTTTGCATATCCTTATCTTTTGGTCTCTGTGTCTAACATTCTCTCCCTGACTCTGTCTATATCTATTTCTCTGTCTCGGTCTTCATCTCTTACTCTCTCTCTCTCCTTCTCTCCCCTTACATACATACATACATATTTACATACATACATACATACATACATACATACATACATACATACATACATACATACATACATACATACATACATACATACATACATACTTACATACATACATACATACATACATACATACATACATACATACATACATACATACATACATACATACATACATACATGCATACATACATACATACATACATACATACATACATACATACATACATACATACATACATACATACATACATACATACATACATACATACATACATACATACTTACATACATTTATTTAACACGTGGTACACGCACAAGAGGACACAGGTGGAAGCTGAGTACCCAAATGAGCCACAGAGAGATTATAGAAAGAACTTTTCAGTGTCAGAGTAGTTAATAAATGGAATGCATTAGGCAGTAATGTGGTGGAGGCTGACTCCATACACAGTTTCAAATGTAGATTTGACAGAACCCAGTAGGCTCAGGAAACTGTACATCAGTTGATTGACGGTTGAGAGGTGGGACCAAAGAGCCAAAGCTCAACCCCCGCAACCACAACTAGGTTAGTACATACATACATACATAAGATATAAAACAGTGGAGGATTCCCAGGAAGAACAATCAACCACAATGCCCATTACCCCTTTACCCTGTTGTCCTTAACTACACAACTATACAAGAGTCATTAACACGTGTAATGGCTGATCCCCCATCACGATAGCATGAAGACCAATTGCCTGACCCGCAGTCCGTCTTGCTCCTCAAATAATTTTCGGGTTAACATGAAAACATCTCTCGAGTTTATCTCACTAATGTTGTTTTCCCATCTTTCATTTTACCAGCTTAGTTCCTTTATTATGCCCCAATTACTCATCCATTGAGCGGTAGTTAAACTGAACCCAAATTTAATATAGTTCCTTTTGCTAAGCAAGCTACAGTCTTGGTAAGTCAGATATATTGTTTGTTAACACATTTCTCAACAATGAACAGTCAGTTTTATCAAGCTAACATATCCTAACACAACGAGCGAGAGTATTAAACTGTCTAATTATTTTATTAGACCAGTATATATTATTAGATTATACTGGTATAATTATATATATATATATATATATATATATATATATATATATATATATATATATATATATATATATATATATATATATATATATATATATATATATATATATATATATATATATATATATATATATACATAATTTAACATTGCATTTATATGGATGCATTTAACCATATATATATATATATATATATATATATATATATATATATATATATATATATATATATATATATAACTGAAAACTCACACCCCAGAAGTGACTCGAACCCATACTCCCAGGAGCCACGCAACTGGTATGTACAAGACGCCTTAATCCACTTGACCATCACGACCGGACATAATGAGGTGATAGCCGAGGCTATTTGAACCACCCCACCGCCAGCACTCGGATAGTAATCTTGGGCATAGCATTTTACCAAATCACCTCATTCTTTGGGGCACACGTGAGGAACACAAATGCGAACAAGCCTGAATGGTCCCCAGGACAATATGCAACTGAAAACTCACACCCCAGAAGTGACTCGAACCCATACTCCCAGGAGCCACGCAACTGGTATGTACAAGACGCCTTAATCCACTTGACCATCACGACCGGACATAATGAGGTGATAGCAGAGGCTATTTGAACCACCCCACCGCCGGCACTCGGATAGTAATCTTGGGCATAGCATTTTACCAAATCACCTCATTCTTTGGGGCACACGTGAGGAACACAAATGCGAACAAGCCTGAATGGTCCCCAGGACAATATGCAACTGAAAACTCACACCCCAGAAGTGACTCGAACCCATACTCCCAGGAGCCACGCAACTGGTATGTACAAGACGCCTTAATCCACTTGACCATCACGACCGGACATAATGAGGTGATAGCCGAGGCTATTTGAACCACCCCACCGCCGGCACTCGGATAGTAATCTTGGGCATAGCATTTTACCAAATCACCTCATTCTTTGGGGCACACGTGAGGAACACAAATGCGAACAAGCTTTTGCAACTGAGTTTGATTTGAACACAAATGCAACTGAGTTTTCAGTTGCATATTGTCCTGGGGACCATTCAGGCTTGTTCGCATTTGTGTTCCTCACGTGTGCCCCAAAGAATGAGGTGATTTGGTAAAATGCTATGCCCAAGATTACTATCCGAGTGCCGGCGGTGGGGTGGTTCAAATAGCCTCGGCTATCACCTCATTATGTCCGGTCGTGATGGTTAAGTGGATTAAGGCGTCTTGTACATACCAGTTGCGTGGCTCCTGGGAGTATGGGTTCGAGTCACTTCTGGGGTGTGAGTTTTCAGTTGCATATTGTCATGGGGACCATTCAGGCTTGTTCGCATTTGTGTTCCTCACGTGTGCCCCAAAGAATGAGGTGATTTGGTAAAATGCTATGCCCAAGATTACTATCCGAGTGCCGGCGGTGGGTTGGTTCAAATAGCCTCGGCTATCACCTCATTATGTCCGGTCGTGATGGTCAAGTGGATTAAGGCGTCTTGTACATACCAGTTGCGTGGCTCCTGGGAGTATGGGTTCGAGTCACTTCTGGGGTGTGAGTTTTCAGTTGCATATTGTCCTGGGGACCATTCAGGCTTGTTCGCATATATATATATATATATATATATATATATATATATATATATATATATATATATATATATATATATATATATATATATATATGCAAACAAGCCTGAATGGTCCCCAGGACTATATACAACTGAAAACTCACACCCCAGAAGTGACTCGAACCCATACTCCCAGGAGCAACGCAACTGGTATGTACAGGGACGCCTTAATCCGCTTGACCATCACGACCGGACAAAAGGAAGTGATAGCCGAAGCTATTTGAACCACTTCCCCGCCGGCACTCGGATGGTAATCTTGGGCATAGCATTTTATCAAATCACCTCATTCTTTGGGGCACACGTGAGGAACACAAATGCAAACAAGCCTGAATGGTCCCCAGGACTATATACAACTGAAAACTCACACCCCAGAAGTGACTCGAGTTTTCAGTTGTATATAGTCCTGGGGACCATTCAGGCTTGTTTGCATTTGTGTTCCTCACGTGTGCCCCAAAGAATGAGGTGATTTGATAAAATGCTATGCCCAAGATTACCATCCGAGTGCCGGCGGGGAAGTGGTTCAAATAGCTTCGGCTATCACTTCCTTTTGTCCGGTCGTGATGGTCAAGCGGATTAAGGCGTCCCTGTACATACCAGTTGCGTTGCTCCTGGCAGTATGGGTTCGAGTCACTTCTGGGGTGTGAGTTTTCAGTTGTATATAGTCCTGGGGACCATTCAGGCTTGTTTGCATTTGTGTTCCTCACGTGTGCCCCAAAGAATGAGGTGATTTGATAAAATGCTATGCCCAAGATTACCATCCGAGTGCCAGCGGGGAAGTGGTTCAAATAGCTTCGGCTATCACTTCCTTTTGTCCGGTCGTGATGGTCAAGCGGATTAAGGCGTCCCTGTACATACCAGTTGCGTTGCTCCTGACAGTATGGGTTTGAGTCACTTCTGGGGTGTGAGTTTTCAGTTATATATATATATATATATATATATATATATATATATATATATATATATATATATATATATATATATATATATATATATATTAGTATAGTTTGGTAGCAGTCTTTCCTGTAGACATATATTATTAAATATAACCGAAAAAGTAAGATTAATAATTCTAACACGAATTTTCTCGATCTTTCTTATGTTTCTTTTCACTGTTGATGGTAATTAAAAAATCAATTCTCCAAAATTCATTTATATATTTTAGTCTGACACGACACTTTGAGCGCGTTTCGTAAAACTTGTTACATTTTCAAAGACTTTAGTTTACACACACACACACAACTATAACTGAATAGAGCCTATTGATTGATTGATGAAGATTAAGCCACCGAAGAGGTGGCACGGGCATGAATAGCCCGTAAGTGGTACAATTTTTTTTTCTCAGTATTCTGAAGTAGCATTTAACCATCAAGCTGTTATCGCGGGGAAGGATACTGCTTCACAGTCTTTATGAGGGTGTCCAACTGCTGAACACCTTTGTTGACCAGGAGAGTGGCTGTGTTGATGGCTTCAGGGTGGCCACTGCATGATTCAGGAACTCTTAAAGCTCTTCTAAGGTCACTGGTTGCTTCACATTCCAGAAGATAGTGAAGTAATGGCTTTTCTGTGACAGTCTGGCAGAAGATGCACTCTGTCGGAGTTCACCAATCTCCCAGTTGCATCTGTAACCTAGACGTAGTCTATATAACCTAACTTCTATTTCCCTGTGGATTCCTTTTGGGATATTTAACCTTTCTAATTTGGTTGCCTGAAGATACCATGTTGCAGATGGCGAACCTTCAGCTATTCTCTGGTGCAGGTAGGCTTTGTTGAGATGTGAGAGTTTTTTGGTGATGATGTTTTTTATGTTCTCTAGGCTGGGTTGAATTGTTTTATGTATCACTGGATGACGAGTTGCCAATTTAGCAATTTCATCAGCTTTTTCATTTAATGGGATTCCAATATGGGATGGGATCCAGTTTAAAGTTATGTTGAGTCCTTTGCCTTTAGCGACTGCTCCAAGATACAAAATGGTGGTAATTATTTCCACGTTATCTTTCCACTGTTTTTGTCCTAGTATTTGAAGTGCAGCGTTTGAGTCTGTGTGTATGATTGCATTTTGAGTGTTTTGTGCAATCACATATGCGAATGCCTGTTGTATGGCAAACAGCTCAGTTTGGGTTGATGATACTAGTCCTCCCAGTCTCCAATATGCCTGTACGCTGGCCGTGCAAAGAGCAGCGCCAGCACACTCATATTCTGTGTCCACCGATCCGTCTGTGAAGATGTGGGTGGCTCCTGCTACTGCTATGCTATACATTTGCTCTTCTATTATGCGCCTTAGGATTGTCGGATCATAGGCAGCCTTTTTCATTGGGAGACTTTCTGTTACAATTTTGAAAGTAGGCTCTTCCCTTGCACGGTGCGGAAGGAGTGTAATTTGGGTGTGGATGATCACCCTCCCTATCAAGAATCATGCTTTATAAATGTAGTCTGTTTACGACTTTTCCTGCTCTTGCAGCCCAAGAGTTTCCATTGTTTTGGCCTAGTCCAACCACCAAGGCCTGCCGTACTGGGATTGGATCAGAAGAAATAATTATCTTACTGATAATTGTAGCTGTCCTTTGTGATATTCTTTCTTGTAGAGAGGGCAAACCCGTCTCCAGTCTAAGAGTTTCAAGCCCGGTCCACATGGGGGCTCCCAGTGCGGCTCTCATAGCATTGTTTTGGCCAACTTCAAGCTTTTTCCACTGTTGGTGTGATAGATTTGTGAGTGCAGGTGCGGCATAATTGATCACTGATCTGACTGCCTGTATATAGTATGTGCGAAGGACTTGCAGATTGGCTCCTCCAGAAAGGGAGGTTAGCGACCTGAGGATTGCCGTCTGGGCAAAACTAAAAATTCTTGTTTCCGCAGAACGGTTGTGTGTTAGCCTAGGGCCCAGGTCATCTAGCAAAGGATTGCACTGACTGGACACCCAGCTGGATCCCTTCACGATTGAGGTTAGTGTGGCCTTGTGTTAGGGGCCGTGCAAATTTTTTTTTTTTTTAATTTTTATTTTTTTTTAATTTTTTTCTTTGGCTAGGAGCTAAATTAATTAGTGATGGAGGCTAAAATGCAGGAACTGGCAAAGAATCCTTCAGTGGTAGAGATTAAGAAGCTCGCCAAAGCAAATTTAGTATTGTTAGGCAAGGAATTTGGTCTCGAGTTAAACGACACCGATAAAAAGTGGACATTGGTGAATGAAATTTTACGGCATTGTATAGACCAAGAACTAGTGCCAAGTGATACAATTTTATGCGAGCCCAGTTCAGGGGAAAGTGTAGCTAGTAGAAATATAGAGTTAGAATTAACACTAGCCAAGTTAAGACTGGCAGAGCAAGAGGCCAGAGTAGCAGAACAAAATGCTAAAGTGGAAGAGCAAAGGCTCAAAAATGAGGCAGCAAGAATGGTACCACTACCTACTGGGGACTCAAACCCCAGGCATTCTGATAAAAAACATAACTTACCTGAATTTTCAGAGTCAGACCCTGAAAGATTTTTCAACCATTTTCAGAGACTAGCCATGTCCATGAACTGGCCAAGGGAAGAGTGGGTGAAAATCTTGCAGGGGCAGCTTAGGGGTAAAGCACAAGATATTTTTATAAACATGCCTGACGACGAGTGTTTTGAATATGATAAAGTCAGGGAGCGAATTTTAAGGGCATATGAAATTACTCCGGAAGCTCACCGCCAAGCTTATCGCAACCTTAGGCCTACTCACAACCAACCGCTCACTGAATTTGCTAATGATCAAACTAGATTGTTTGATAAATGGATTCGCTCGGCTAAATCCGAAACATACGAGGCACTCAGGAATTTAGTCTTAGTGGTACAATTTATAGATAATATGCCAGACAATGTAGCACATTACATTAGAAGTAGGATAGAGGTAGATTCTAAAATAGGGGATTTGGCCAAGCTGGCAGAAAACTACCAGTTGGCGGGCAACCAGTTGGCAGTTGGTGTCTTTATTTATGATCCACACTGTACATAGCCAAGGGATTATCTTTATTTTGTTTTTGTTTAAAGTAAATTATAGTTCATTATTTATAAGATTTGTTTTGCGTGTTTTTCCCTCTCACTTTACCACAGGAGACAACCGCCAAGCAGTCAACATTTTTTTTTCTTTTTTTTCTAATGTGATTGGCATTTCCACCAGCCATAGAGAAGACTGCCTTAACACCTACATTTCTCGTCACATTAATGGGGGCCCGCCCGGGAGAGTGTCTTCACAATAAGGTTTGTCTTGGAAGAACTACTCAGGTATTGATACTAGACCAATCCTTTCAATTTGTGGTAAATGTACTTGGCTTTGTTGCACGTTGCTTTTTCAATAATTTTTATGGTGCTGTGTATTTTGTGCTTTCCGAGTGTAACATTTTATGAGTGTTGGATGACTGTGGATTACGTGGTGTCTGCTGGCCACAGTCACTCTCTTTATTGGTTATTCATCCCTCGGTGTTATTACTCGTGTGTTCCACCTTATTCTCGTCCCTAGAATATTTCTCATTTACAGCAGATCACCCCTTTGGTACCCTGGTACTTTGGTTTGTCTTCGGGACACGTACCCTATCTTCTGTAATCCGACCGAAGGAGGATAAAGAGGGCCATAGTTCCTCTAGCACGGACTACGCTGTTGAGTTGGGACCCCAACAGCAGTTCTCGTCACCAGTTGACACTCGCACCCCTACGCGTCGGTCAGAGATTATGATACTTACACAGGTAGGGAATTGGCAATCTTTTCCAGAGCACAAAGAACGCTAATTCTGTAAGTGTCATCTAGTTAAGTAGGAAACCCCTTGCTTCTGTCCTATAGAGACCTGGTAAGGTATCCCTACGTTTTTGGACTACCTCTCACTTTTGAAACTATCAAAGTTTCATTTATTTTATTTGGATTTTCTTGCCCTTATTCTCGTATATAGAGTACCGGGTACAATATTTCCTTGCATTTTGATTATTTAATCACTTAACATCTAATATTAACGTTAATTGTTTTCACATTAACGATTGAATTCCCACAGGATAGTCACCAGTTGCCACGTCATCCTGTTACTGACACTTATAATACCACAGGTATATTCTCTGTACATCTGTTTGCTATCTCAAAATGTTTCGTCTCTCAGCATTTCGTAGTGATTCAGCAAATATAATAGGGGAACTTGATTAGTGCCAAGATGACAGAATTAAAACTCTAGCACATGAGTACCAACTAAATGTTACCCATGGAGCCAACAAAAGTGACTTGCATAACCTTATCCTTGACCACCTCTTAGATAATAGAAGTATATAGACTCTGATTCTCACGAAAAGTATTCCATTACAGACCGGCATACTATAGCAGCTATGAAGTTAAAGCTAGAACTAGCGAAGGAACAACGACAACTTGCCACCCTAGAGCTTGAACGTCTGAAAGAACAAGCTGCCTTTGAGAAGGAAGCTCTACAAAGGAAGGAACACGAGGCTGCCCTAAAGGAACGCGAGGCTGCCCTAAAGGAACTCGAGGCTGCCCTAAAGGAACGCGAGGCTGCCCTTGAGCGTGAACGCCAGAAAGAACAAGTGGCCCTACTACGTGAGCAGGTTCAACTCCAACGTGAGCGTGAGGGGAACCAGCTTGAAGTAAGAGAACGTGATCTGAAGATACAACGTGAACACAATAAGAAGCAAACCGATACTGCTCTAGAATACCGTAGAAAAGAACTCGACTTGGAAACTACACACCACACTCGGCGCCAACAAGCTGAAGCTAAACTTCCAGAAAGCTTTAGCATCTCCCAGGCATGAAGTTAATGCCACCATTCGTTGAGACAGTGATAGATGTGTTTTTTACTACTTTTGAGACCCTAGCTAAAAAGCTTAGCTGGCCTGAAGATCAGTGGTCTATACTTCTCAGAGTGCATCTCACAGGTAGAGCTGCGGTTACTCTCAGTACGTTAGCATCTGAGAATGACTACCAGACCCTAAAGCAAACCGTTCTAGAAACACTGAGATAAGGACTGTTCCTGAACAAATTGCCTGGATGTGTCACAACGGAAAGGTTGATGATATTCTTGAGAGATATAAGAATTTTGCACCAAGATTGTAATATTTTGTTGAATTATCTGCATGTCTCTTGCACATTGTCTATACAGTATACCTAGGTCATAAAAGTATTTGTGTGTACGTCTGATAACATACTCCTTGTGAAGGAGGAAATGTATATGTTTACCTCTCAGAATGTTTGGCAATATGTTTATTTGTGATGTGTGTCTATGTATATATTAACACGTTGTACTGAATGGGGTGAGAATAGCTTGAGCTACCTCATCCCTTTGTGTGTATTTTAACTGAATAAACTTATTTCAATTTCAATTTCAAACCTTCTCTCCACCGAAAGCTACAAACCAAGATTCCGTGATTATCTAAAGGCAAGTGTCACCACTTATTTAGAATTTGCCAATACTAAGAAAAGAAATTTCATGAAATGGCTGGAAGCAGCCCATGTTTCTACATTTTCAGAACTCGTCAACCTCATTACCTGGTTGATACCTGGTTGATGGGGTTCTGGGAGTTCTTCTACTCCCCAAGCCCGGCCCGAGGCCAGGCTCGACTTGTGAGAGTTTGGTCCACCAGGCTGTTGCTTGGAGCGGCCCGCAGGCCCACATACCCACCACAGCCCGGTTGGTCCGGCACTCCTTGGAGGAATAAATCTAGTTTCCTCTTGAAAATGTCCACGGTTGTTCCGGCAATATTTCTTCTAGTCGAGGAATTCTTTCGACGTGTTCCTGCTACCATCCGTCTTCACTTAGCAGACAAAGAGGAAACCGACCTCATCAGATGTGCGAAGTCGGCTGACACCTACAGTCTTATACACAGGTTAACAGCTGACACATCTTCCAGTAAGAAGTCTTGGTCTAAGTATGACAAAGTGAGTACCGATCAGGCGAGCTCTCAATTATATTGTAGGTATTGCAAGCTCTATGGACATACCATAAATAAATGTGGAAAAGCCCAATACAAAGGCCATAGTGAAACTCCTAAACCCAACCCGACTCCTCTTAAGTCTGGTAAGCCTG
This sequence comes from Procambarus clarkii, assembly GCF_040958095.1. Lineage (NCBI taxonomy): Eukaryota > Metazoa > Arthropoda > Malacostraca > Decapoda > Cambaridae > Procambarus > Procambarus clarkii. The sequence continues at coordinate 44,977 of NW_027189225.1, read as the reverse complement.
TGATGAATATTGGTGTTCTTGTTAATGATCTTTCTCTCTTCAGCAAACACCTGTTCCCTGGAACAGTCTCTGCCAACAGTACAGATTCGGAGGGACGTTTCAAAGTGAAGATCTTGAGGGACACAGCTGCTCTTCAGTGTATAATTTTGAAATCGGCTGTGCCTAACATCACCTACACCGGGGGACTCGCTGCCGGTGCCATTGCTAGCTGGCCGCACACGGATTTGTTCCCGGAAAAACTCACGATTCTGAGCACCCATCAGCTCCATTCATCGCGGTTTTGTGAGGAAGAATACATCAGTACTCCAAGACCCAGACAATATCTTGTTTTGAAGGAAACAATTCCGATTTCGTCTACAATTGACAGAGAAACAACGTTGTTGATTACCTGCTGCCCAGCTGACTGGTATTCTGCGCAACCCAGTACGCAGGCGACCCAAACTCTCGTACCGCACTTTTTTTTTTTTTTTTTTTGAGGGCCGTATCACTGACCAGGTCACTTAGAGTCCTACCCTGAAGGGCGAGGCGATATCCTGCGGGCAGCGCCACAAGGGGGCACCTTAGAAGGTGTACTGAGCCTGACAGGGAAAGGTAGACCAAACAGCTCATTTAGGTGTTAGGTATCCCTGATTCCACCTGGGGGAATCATTCTACGACCTCCGTTGGAGAGGAATGAATTTCTCCAGGCCTAGGAGTGTCTCAGGCATTATGTAGGGCAGTGATTCGGTTCTCACTACGTGGAGAATTCATGGGGAAGGCTAAGAGAAAGAGGAAATGGAGGCAGCTTTCAGACGAGGAGGGACGGTGGACCGATGGGCAGCAGGCACCGAAGAAAACTGCTATCGAGGCTTCACCACTTGTTTCTACCAGCAAGACAGCAGACGTAATGGACCTAGAGAGGACAGCATCAGTCACACACCAACCAGTGTCAGACAATGCTTCTCTGTCCACAACGCAGCCACAGGACGACAGTATGAGACAGGAGAGGACACCACCAGTCACACACCAGCCAGTGTCAGACAATGTACCTCTCTCCACAGCCCAGCCACAGGACAACAGTATGAGACAGGAGAGGACACCACCAGTCTCACACCAGCCAGTGTCAGACAATGCTTCTCTGTCCACAACGCAGCCACAGAACAACAGTATGAGACAGGAGA